>NC_057419.1:64859274-64899148 GCF_019320065.1 Cervus canadensis | reverse complement strand
GCCTTTTTGCATTTCTTTTTGTTGGGGATTGTCTTGATCCCTGTCTCTCGTACAATGTCATGAACCTCCGTCCATAGATCATCAGGCACTCTGTCTGTCAGATCTAGTCCCTTAAATCTATTTCTCACTTTCACTGCATAATCATAAGGGATTTGATTTAGGTCATACCTGAATGGTCTAGTGGTTTTCCCTACTTTCTTCAATTTCAGTCTGAATTTGGCAATAAGGAGTTCATGATCTGAACCACAGTCAGCTCCCGGTGTTGTTTTTGCTGACTGAGTAGAGCTTCTCCATCTTTGGCTGCAAAGAATATAATCAATCTGATTTCCGTGTTGGCCATCTGGTGATGTCCATGTGTAGAGTTTTCTCTTGTGTTGTTGGAAGAAGGTGTTTGCTATGACCAGTGTGTTCTCTTGGCAAAACTGCGTTAACCTTTCCCTGCTTCACTGTGTACTCCAAGGCCAAATTGTTACAAAATCACCTAAATTTAGCTGATGGTTTTTCTATTGTCTTTTTTCCTCTAGGAGAATGATAGGACTTTTTAATAGTTTCAGGAAAGCCAGATGTATTATGTATTCTTCGTTTTGTTCATTATTCTTAAAAAATTATTTGACTTTTCATAATTTTTTTAATAAGGACATGCTGAGTCCTAATGATTAGGGCTCAAGTTTTCTTTTAAATATTCTTGCATTAGAGTAATAGGAAATCAATTTTTTGCAGCTTTTACAAAATATATTAATAACTTACATTTTTACATCAAGTCAAATTCAGCTTTTTTAATATATAATTTTTGCCAAATGTGTTTTGACAAATGTAAACAGTTGTATAACCAAAACCAGACTGAGGTATAGAGCAGTTCGATCAATTCCAAATTCTCTCAAACACTTTTACATTTAACCTTACCCCCACACTCTGCCTTATTTTGGATTAGTCAAAAAATTTTTTTTAATTCTTCCATTTTAATAATAATTAAATTATTCCATTTTAATAATTAAATCAATATTCCTTGATTATTGGCTCCTTGGTATGATTTCTACCTTCTTTAATTTTTCCAAGACTTTTTTTGAGGCATATCATGTGATTATGTATCATGGAGAACGTTCCAAGTACACCTAAGAGGAATGTGTATTCTACTGCTTTTAGAGGGAGTGTTCTAGAAATGTCTCTGAGGTCCAGTTAGTCTAACATATGGTTTGGGTCCAGTATCACCTTGTTTATTTTCTGTCTGAATAATCTATCCGCTTATGGAAGGGATATTGAAGTCCCCTACTATTATTGCATTGTTGTCTGTTCCTTCAACTCAATTAGTATTTGCTTAGCATATTTAGATGTTCCAGTGTTGGGGGCATATATAGCTCAGTTCCCTGGACTGTGGATGAGACCTGTGAATATGATGGGATATGACTCTGGTAGGTTACATTATATGGAAAGAGGGAAAGTATTTTGTAGATGTAATTAAGCCCTCAATAAATTGATTTTAAATGAATAAATAAGATTACCCTGGATTTGCCTGACTTAATCAGGTGAGCCCTTTTAAAAGGGTGTATAGATCAGATACAGAAGAAGTTTGAGAGATTAAAAGTAGCATACATGCTGTCCTGTTAACCTTGAAGAAGCAAATTGCCATGTGACAGAAAGGGACACATGGTAGGCAACGGTGGCTGACCTCAGAGCTGACAATCTCAGTCCAACAACAACACAGTACTGATTCTACCAATGACCACTGAGCTTAGAAGAGGACTCAAAACTTAAGATGAGATCATAGTTCCGGGTGGTACATTGATTTCAGACTAGTTAGACTGATTAGAGAACCCAATTAACCTGATCCATGGAAAACTGTGATATAACATATTTATGTTGTTTGCAGACTCTCATTTAGTCGTACTTTGTTATGTAGCAATATAATACCGAGGAACACTCCCAGGCTGATTTAATTAGTATGGAATGGCACATGGGAATCATATGTATTAAAAATTCCAATGTTTTTATAATAGGCAGCCAAGGTCAAGATCACTGGATGTTTTTACATGCTTCTTTTTGAAGCAAGGAGGAGAAGAGTTGTTTTTCTCATGTCATATCCTATGCAGCTTGAATTCTTAAATAAATTCTACCTTATGATACTGTTGCTATCATTGTGGTTAATCATCCCAAACAACAACTTTTTCAATGTCTGTTAGATTTCTGACAGATTGTCAGGGTGATACTTTAGTATATCAGAGTTGTTTTAAGAAAAAAAATCTTCATGCCTATATAGCAGAAAAAGATTTCATAGGACTACACAGAATGACAATATTGATACTAGCTGCTTACAAAACACTTTTTAAAACATTTCTTTCCAACACTCAAAAGACCTAAGTGGGAACATATTTTTTGACATTAAAATGTAAAACTCTACCTTAGCATGTGGTTGATCATAAATTTCAAATTTATTCTGCTGACAGTTCCCATGGAGAATGCCCTACTCTTCAATGACCAGCATAGTTCTTAAAATGACATCTCTGACTAGGCTGTGACATCACTTCTCCAAGTAACATGGAACAGTGATTCTCAAAGATTTCTCTTGGGATCAGCAATTTTAGCATCACTTAGAACTTGTTAGAAATGCAAATACTGGTAGCTCTAGCATGTGTGTGTGTGTGTGTGTGTGTGTATGTGTGTCTGTCTTGCTCAGTCATGTCTGACTCTTTGCAACCCCATGGACTGTAGCCCACCAGGCTCCTCTGTCCATGGGATTCTCCAGGCAAGAAGACTGAAATGAGTTACCATTCCTTTCTTCAGGGGATCTTCCTAACCCAGGGATTCCATCCATGTCTCCTGCATTGCAGACGGATTCCTTACTGTCTTAGCCAGCAGGGAAGCCCAGCTCTAGCCTAGACCTACCAAATCAGAAACTCTGGGGAGGTATTATATCAAGCCTCCAGGTGATTGTGGGGCATGTAAAAGTTTGAGAAAAAATAAAGACAATGTCCTATATTTATACTCTTTAAAAAATTATTTAATTGTCTGTGCCAGGTACTGTGACATGTAGGATCTAGTTCCCTGACCAGGGATCGTGCCCAGACCCCTACATTTGGAGCACAGAGTCTTAGCCACTGGATCACCAGGGAAGTTTCTGTATTTACACTCTTACCCCCAGAGAAAGTTTTGTCTTGATTAGGCTGTAAATAAAATTTATTTAATGCCAAGAAATTTTTGCCTTGATTAGGCTGTAAATAAAGTTTATTTAGTCTGTCTATTGCTGTCCCTAAACCAGAATTCAAATAGACTTGTAAAGAAAGCCCCTAAAAGAACCAGGACCACAAGACCATAGCATGTTGCTTTTAATTCTCTTTGAGTTCAATCATTTTCCTTGCTTCTTATTCATGTTACAAATAAATAGCCAAGGTCACACACCATCCTTTTTCTTTATCTCACCTTATAATAAACTTGGCCTTGATATAAATATCTACATGGAATTCTAAAGAAGCCTACAAAGGTGAGAAAACAGACAGATTTCTGACAGCCTGCTCTCTTCTGGGAGTTCATTTGTTCTCTTTCTGTCAACAACAACACTCTTAATTTCATGTTCCAAATTTGTTACCCTTCCTTGTCCCTGAAAGAAAATTCAGGGGATGCTTAATGCTTAAATCTGGTGAGTAATTCCCCATCTTCATGCTACTCACATTCCTGGTTTTTTTTCTTCTTCTGTTTCATGCAGATCACATCACTTCATTTCTCTTTGTGATTTTCCTTACAATTGACCTCCTGTACCTTTCCATGACAAGAAGTCTCCCTCATCTTCCCAAGATTCCCTCTTAAAGACAGTCCACTGAGTGCATATGCAGAATCATTAAACATCCTTATCTCAGCCCAGATTCCTTAGGAAACAGAGATGACAGCATAGGTTAATAGTAACATTTTACTAGTGAGGTCATGGAAGAGCATGTGAAATTCCAGAGGAAGAATAATTCATAAAAGGGAACTGAGGCAATAAAAAAATATATAATATATAACATTATCAAATTGGACATGGCTTTATAAGAAAACAGTCATTTGATCAGTCATATGGACTATCCCTTAAGAGGTTGTATGGAGCCATTGCACCTCAGAAAAATACATAGGATAAAGAAAAGGATGGGATTTCTCTAACAAAATCTTGTTTACCATGTCACCCTGCCTGAAGCTTGCCACATAGAGTATTAATTCCCTAACCCTGCATATTGTGTTACTGTGCTTCTCCAAGAAAATACTGTGATAGTCAAATTCCCCTATTTGTGATTGCAGGACGTCATCTAAACCCAGAGATGGAAGTATTATAGCAATAGCTTCTATCACTAATAGCTCAGTTGGTAAAGAATCTGCCAGCAATGCGGGAAACCTGAGTTCAATCCCTGGGTTGGGAAGATCCCCTGGAGAAGGGAAAGGCTACCCACTCCAGTATTCTGGCCTAGAGAATTCCACGGACTGTATAGTCTATGGAGTCACAAAGAGTCGAACACGACTAAGTGACTTTCACTTTCGCTTTCTATCATTTGTAGGACTTGGTTTTCTGAGCTGAGGTAGCTCCTGCTCTGAGACATGTGGAGGCTTTTTATCACTGTGGGAGGCTGAGACAAATGTCAGTGTGAGATGTGTCCATGATAGTGATGGATGAGGCTTTCCACTGGTAGGTGGTCAAGTTTTTAGGTGATGGGGGTGAGAGGGTGGCATATAATGCCAAGAGAATCTGAGGAGGTGCATAAACTGGGTAAACCAATTGAACCCTGTAGTATGCACCCTGAAATTAGAGGTAAAGATCCAGTCTTTGTCAGTTATAATCTCCTAAAAAGTTACAAAGGCTTTTATGACTGTTGCTGTACCTGGTCTTGAGGCTATAATAGATATAATAGATATTAATCTTCACCACCATTCTAGGTTACTGTCACCTTCTGCAGGCATTTAGTTTCATTTGGGTTGCTTGGCTGGTAAGGTAAATCAGAAATTGAAGCTCCAATACTTTGGCTACCTGATGTGAGGAGCTGACTCACTGGGAAAGACCCTGACGCTGGGAAAGATTGAGGGCAAGAGGTGAAGGAGGTGACAGAGAATGAGATGGCTGGATGGCATCAGTGACTCAATGGACATGAGTTTGAGCAAACTCAGGGAGATAGTGAAGGACAGGGAAGCCAGGCGAACTACAGTTCATGGGGTCACAAAGAGTCAGACACAACTTAGAGACTGAACAACAGCAGCACCTGTTCTATTTAATAGAGTAACTGTAAGTCCCTCTTGGTTATTTATAGTTAAATAAATTAAAATTTAAAATTCAGTTCCTCAATTACATTACCCACATTTAAATACTTAATAGCCACACATATGACTAGTGACTACCATATGAAGTGGTCCAGATGTAGAATATTTCCATCATTACAGAAAATTCTATTGGCCAGCCTTGCTTTACACAATAAAAAACTATTCTCCTTTAAGAAAGATGCTAGTGGTATGTGACTGGATCCTAATAAAGACTGAACAACTCACCATGGACATCAACTTACCTTGCAATGAGATCTGCTCATCATGAACTGGGTATTACCAAATCCACTGAGTTGAAAATTGGGGCTAGGTGAAAACAGTAGGAAGCTTATAAAATAGATCCAGGAAAAAAAAATAAAGTCATGTAAGAAACAAAAAAGCTTACAGATAGGAAAATATCAAATATTAGTAATAGAAAAAAATCTTTGAGAACTCATTGGTTAACTTTTTGGGTAATTTTCAGCATTCTTCAAGGTCTACAGAAATTAAGCAAAGAAAATCCTTAAGTCCCAAAGCTAGCTAATATTGGAATAATACTAACTCAATGTCATCCCCTAATCCCCTTTCCACTAAGGTATCTGGATGCATTTAAAGAATCTTGAAAGCTCCATTTCACAAGACTGGCTACTGAGAGAAGGGCATTACTCACGATGCCATTTAACATACCCTCCAATCCCTCCGTGAATGCTCCCAAGGAAATTTCTAATGAAGTTACAGAGTATACAGTTCATATCACAACTGTTTTAAAATTTATTTTTTTGGAACTGTGCAAAATAGTCTCTTACAATTAATTTTACTTTTTCTGTATCAACAGTTATTTGTAGTTCACATATAATGTGTGCTTTCTTACTGTTTTTTTTTTTTTTATTTCTATTGGCATATAGTTGCTTTACAATGTCGTGTTAATTTCTGCTGCACAGCGGAATGAATCACCTTTATATATACATCTATCCTCTCTTTTAGCTTTACTTCCTATTGAGGTCACCCCAGATGGAGTAGGGGGCTTCCCTGGTGGCTCAGATGGTAAAGAATCCGCCTGCAATGCGGGAGACCTGGGTTCGATCCCTTGGGTTGGGAAGATCCCCTGGAGAAGGGCATGGCAACCCACTCCAGTATTCTTGCCTGGAGAATTCCATGGTCAGAGGAGCCTGGCGGGCTGCAGTCCATGGGGTTACAAAGAGTCGGAAGTGACTGAGTGATTAAGCACAGCACAGATGGAGTAGAGTTCCCTGTGCTAACAGGATGTTCTCACTGGTTATCTCTTTTATACATACTAGTGTATATGTGTCAATCCAAGTCTTCCAATTTGTCCCACACCCCCGTGTCTGCCCTTGGTAACCATAAGTTTTTTCTCTACCTCTGTGACTCTATTGCTGCTTTGCCAGTAAGTTCATCTGTACCATTTTTCTACATACTACATGTAAGCAATATTAGGATATTTTTATTTCTCTTTCTGATGTACCTCACTCTATGACAGTCTCTAGGTTCATCCATGTCTCTGCAAATGGCACAATCCCATTCCTTTTTATGGCTGAATAGTATTCCCTTGTAAATATGTACCACATCTTATTTATCCATTCCTCTGTTGATGGACATTTAGATTGCTTCCATGTCCTGCTTGTTGTAAATAGTGCTGCAGTGAACATTAGGGTGTGTATATCCTTTTGAATTATGGTTTTCTCCAGATATATGCCTGGGAGTGGGATTGCTGGGTCATATGGTGAATCTATTTTTAGTTTTCTAAGGAACCCCCATGACTGTTTTCCATAGTGGCTCATAGTCCCACCAGCAGTGTAGCAGGCTTCGCTTTTCTTCACACCCTCTCCAACATTTGTTTGCAGATTTTTTGATGATGGCCATTCTGGTCAGTGTGAGGTGATACTTCACTGTCATTTTGATTTGCCCTTCTCTAATAATTATTGATGTTGATCATCTTGTGCCTTTTGGCCATCTGTATGTCTTTTGAGAAATTTGTGTTTATCTTTTGTCCATTTTTGTTTTTTTGTTTACATATATTTTCTCATTATTAATTCTCCCAATCCAAGGACGTAGTGTATCACTCTATCTGCTGTGTCATCTTTAGTTTCTTTCAGCAGTGTCATAGTTTTCAGAGTACAGGTCTTTTATCTCCTTAGGTAGATTTATTCCTAGATATTTTATTCTTTTTGATGTAACAGTGGGATTGTTGCCTTAATTTTTCTTTCTGAAAATTTGTTAGTGTATAGAAATGCAACAGGTTTCTGTATATTAATTTTTTATCTTGCAGCTTTACCAAATTCATTGATGAGCTCTAGTCATTTTCTGAAGTGAAGTGAAGTGAAAGTTGGTCAGTCGTGTCCAGCTCTTTAGGACCCCATGGACTATGCAGTCCATGGAATTCTCCAGGCCAGAATCTGGAATGGGTAGCCTTTCCCTTCTCCAGGGGATCTTCCCAACCCAGGGATTGAACCCAGGTCTCCTGCATTGCAGGCAGATTCTTTACCAGCTGAGCCACAAGGGAAGCCCGAGAATACTGGAGTGGGTAGCCTATCGCTTCTCCAGCAGATCTTCCCGACCCAGGAATTGAACCAGAGTCTCCTGCATTGCAGGTGGATTCTTTACCAACTGAACTATCAGGGAAGCCCAGTCATTTTCTAGTGGTGTCTTTTAGGAATTTCTATATATAGTATCTTGTCCTCTGCAAACAGTGACAGTTTTCTTCTTCCTTTCCAAACTCAATTTCTTTTATTTCATTTTCTTCTCTGACAGCCAAAACTAGTACTTCCAATACTTTGTTGAATAAAAGTAGCTGGAGTGTGGGCATCCTTGTCTTATTTCTAATCGTAGAGAAAATGCTTTCAGCTTTTCACTATTGAGTATGATGTTAGCTGTGGGTTTGTCATATATGGCCTTTATTATGTTGAGGTAGTTTCCCTTTATACCCACTTTCTGGAGCATTTTTTTCATAAATGGATATTGAGGTTTGTCAAAAGTGTTTTCTGCATCTGTTATAATCATATGAATTTTATTCTTCAGTTTGTTAATGTGGTATATCACATTAATTGATTTGCAAATATTGAAGAAAACTCTACACCCCTTGGATAAATCTTACTTGATTATGATGTGTGATCTTTTTAATGTATTGTTGGACTTTGTTTTCTAGTATTTTGTTGCTGATTTTTGCATCATCTATATTCCTCAGTGATGTAGGCCCATAAATTTCATTTTTTTGTGATATCTTTGTCTGATTTTGGTTCCAGGATGATGCTGGTCTCTTAAAATGAGTTCAGAAGTGTTCTGTCCTCTGCAGTTTTTCAGAATAATTTCAGAAGGATAGGTGTTAATTATTCTTTAAATGTTTGGTAGAATTCACCTATGAAGCTGCCTGGTCCTGGACTTTTGTTTGTTGTGAGATTTTTAATTACTGATTCAATTTTGTTTTTGGTATGTTCATATTTTCTATTTCTTTCTGGTTCAATCTTGGGAGATAGTACCTTTATAAGAAATTTGTATTTTATTGGCATATGGTTTTTCAGAGTAGTCTGTTATGACCCTTTGTATTTCTGTGATGTCAGTTAAACCAGCTTTTAGTTTCTATTGATCTTTTTTTTTTCTTTCAGTCTTCATTCTTTATTCTCTGATATTTATTATTTCTTTCCTCCTAACTGGGTTTTGTTTGTTCTTCTTTCTCTAGTTTCTTTAGGCATAAGATTAGGCTGTTTATTTGAGAGTTTTCTTATTTCCTGAGGTAAATGTCTATCAATATAACCTTCCCTCCTAGAACTGCTCTTGCCATTTCCCATAGGTTTTGGATCATCATGTTTTGGTTTTCAGCTGTTTCTATGTATTTTTGAATTTTTTTTATTTCTTTAGTGATCCATTGGTTATTTAGTAGTATACTGTTTAGCCTCTATATGTTTGCGTGTTTTGCAGGATTTTTTCCCAGTAATAGATTTCTAATCTCATAGCATGGTCATCGGAAAAGATGCTTGATATGATTTCTATTTTCTTAAATTTACTGAGGCTTGCTTTGTAATCCAAGATGTGGTCTGTCCTGGAGAATGTTCCATGTGTACTTGAGAAGAAAGTATATTCTGCTGCTTTAGGTTGGAATGTCCTATAAGTATCAATTAATTCTGTCCGGTCTAATGTGTCATTTAAGGCTTGTGTTTCCTTATTTTCTGTCTGTATGATCTGTCCATTGGTATGGGTGGGGTGTTAAAGTCCCCCACTATTATTGTGTTACTGTCAATTTCCCCTTTATGGGTGTTAACGTTTGCCTTGTATATCGAGATGCACCTATGTTGGGTGCGTATATATTTACAATTATTATGTCTTCTTGGATTTTTTTTTCTGTAGTTTATGTCTAGTCTCATAATGTGGTGATCAGAAAAGATGCTTTATATGATTTCAATTTTCTTAAATTTACAGAGAGTTGCTTTTTGGCCTAATATGAGTTATGTAAATTAGTCAAATTCATAAAATCAGAGACAAGTATGGTGTTTATCAGAGGTTGGAGAGAGGAGGAAATGGGGAGTTACTAATCAAGAAGCATAAAATTTAAGTAAGATTAATTAGCTTGAAATCTGTTGTACGACATTGTACCTGTGGTCAACACTGTATCACATCCTTACAGTTTGTTGAGAAGATAGCTCTCATGTTAAATGTTCTTACCACAATAAAATAAAAACTAATGAGAAAAAAGAGACAAGATGCATATTACTAAAATTAAGAATGAAAAAGGAGGTAGATATACTGTCGATCTGGCAAACACCAAAAAGATATTAATAGAATTCTTTGAATATGTCAACAAAAATAAATTTACATGAAAAAGACCAATTACGCTGAATCTGAAACAGGTGATTTTAATAACTGTGTAACTATTAAGGCAATTCAAATTTTAATTTTAAAAATTCCCTCAAAAAAAAAAATATCTGCAGATCCAGGTAGTTCACTGGAGAACTTGAACAAATGTTTAAAGAAGATTTAATACCAATAATACCCTATTTTTGCCCCCCCTCAATGGTAACACTTCAAACTCAGTTTTAAAGCTAGTTTTACCTTAATATCAAAAACAGATAAAGTACAAAAAAATAAAATATAGATCAGTATCCATCATGAATATAGATGGAAAAAATTATTATTAGCAAATAGAATTTGGCAGTATATAAAAAAGATTTTTCCAGGATGAAAATTTGTGTCATAACCTTACATAAGGTTATACAATGCTTTATCAGTATTCAAAAATCAATCAATATAATACACTATATTAATGGGAAAACAAGAAAAAGTACATGATTATGTAACAGAGAAAAATGTAAAATTCATCACTCATTCAGATTAAAAACTCTTGGAAAACTAGGAGTAGAGGGAGCCTATTAAACTTGATAAAGAGTGTCTACAAAATGAATTACATCTAACATGCCTATTGATTTCACTTAGGGCAGTAAGTAAACAGGACCATTCATGAGTATATGTACTCTAGAAATGTAGTTCTATAAAACACAGAATTTTTTATGGAAAAGAGACTATTGTGAGATTATGAAATCTGATTTATTTTCATGGGCCATACTGATGGATACAATTTAAAAATTAATATAGATCAAGAAAATTATCTCTCTTCTTACTTTCCAGTCCCTTAAAAATACTTTCCAGGATCACCTTCCATACAATTTACAAGTAAGCATCATTGCTCTTGTCATTGCACATTCAACTCTTCTCTGTTTATAAAACAGTGCTACAATAAAATTTATATTTTGGTAGCCAAAATTTTAGTGAATCTGGTGTAACAATGTGTGTGATATTTTTAGTCTTCAAATTGTAGTGAAGTTATATTTGCACATTAACTAGATACCTAATTTTTATCGTTAAGAACATAGTGTTTTCTCTGAGCTGAACTTTCTAATACCATTACTAAGATTTCTTTCTTGGGGAAAAAAACTGAAACCTATTTTTCTCAAAGTTCTAACCCTGATGGAAAATCAGCTTACAAAGACAGTAACAATAATGTTGGGAAATTCTCTCATCAGGGAGACCCAGAGGGGGAGACAACCATCCTTCTAGCTATTGGCAGATTGGGTTAAGCAATGGACCGTGATACAGAATAATCACCTCCTACTGTGCACTAAGAGTGTGGCTCAGGAATTAGCACACACTGGAAATTCCCAGTGAGTTTATGAGATGTCAGGGGAAAATTTAACAAGGAGCAAATTTCCTAAATGGGTATGTGTCTGTTGTCTAGTATACAAATGTCAGTACATTTTGCACAAGGTTGTAACTGGCTTTTGTCTCTGTTCTGTGTGATATTTGCCAGTTGCAAACCCAACTGGCATATGTAATGACCTTGTGGAAGACAAGGTTTCAAAGATTTCATAGCATTTAGATTGTCCTGGGTGGGAAGTGGAAGTTTTTGTGCTCGCAACTTATCTTTGGTTTGGACCCTGTTTTTGGTGCTGTTTGTGTCCTATGTCTCTGTTGCCAGCATTCATCTCAACGTGAGAAAAGCTGCTCACTGCAAACATTTGCTTCTGTGTTTTTGTTTTTGTTTTTGTTTTTTTTTTGCTTTTTTGTTTTCCCCTTGACCAAGCTGCATGACTTGTGGGATCTTAGTTCCTTAAACAGGGATCAAACCCAAGCCCTCAGTAGTGAAACTGAGGACTCCTAACCAGTGGACCGCCAGGGAATTCCCATTTGCTACTCTCCTAATGAGGATTTTGTCTGAAGCTAGTTTAGTCTCTGTAGTGAGCAGACCAAAGTGCTGAAGAAAGTTAGTGTGCCCAGTAAGCAACTCTCAGGTCCATGGCCTGAGCTTCCATTGCTTGTGTGCGGTAGTTACCACCATATCAACAGACTGCGTATGGCTTCTTCCCTTCCTTATCTCACTTCCCTAGGCCCTAAAATGTTTCTCCAGATCAACTTCCAAATAATATACTCGTCTCAAGTTCTGCTCCCATGGTGAATCCATGGCAATACAGGCTTCCACTGAGGATTTTCTAAACCCCATATTTGAGAAGGAACATATCCCTAGCCTAAGAGATCCATAGTCAATCATATACACCCTATTTATGGAAACATTTGAAATGGAGACATTTTGCCTGCTTCGGCCTGCTGGTAACATGGATCTCAAATCTTGTTAGATGCTTTATACATTTATTATGTAGGTGAACCCCAGTGTTTTAAAGCACTACTTTTAGGAATCTTTTTCTTGGCCCTTCTCTCTGTGCTCTGAGTCACTACTCCATCTAATTAATCAGTGTAGACTCAGAAAAAAGGCAGAATCTTTATCAACCAACACTTCTTAAGCCTTGGAGGTAACCCTTGAGTGCCTTATCTTGAGAAGTTGGGAGCAAGATATTCATGAAAAGTTGATGAGCCAAGAACAAAGAAAGCAACACTTAGGGAGGGTGATAATCCCAATGTTTTGACTCATCTGGCTTTGCTGACATACCCCTTCCTCTTCATTCATCACCATTGCTACTCATGCTCTCAGGTTTGGGTTGGTGCTTTGAGGGGAAAATTCTGTGGATGCTTTTTCAGTGATTATGCATTTTATCATCTTCAAAGATAAGTCTCCAGCACCCTTTGATGGATAGGCAGTTAGCTGGAGGCAAAGTTGTGAAAGTGAATACATTTTTGTTATAGTCCGTGAGCTCCCTCCTCATGTCTTTGACAGCTATGATCCTCTCATTCAAGCACATCTTTTTCTCTAGTTTACCCACTTTCAGGAAATATCCTGACTTCACTTATTTATAATTTAGTTACATTAGCTATTCAAAGACAAGAGTTCTTTCTAATTCTGGAATGGAAAGTTTTATATCTCATTAAAGAAATTTTGGACACAAATAATAAGAAATGACTTGAAGGGATGTAGAATCTTTCACTTAGAAAATATTAATCCACCGTTGTCTCTTTACCAACGATTCCTAGAGTTTCCCACAATCATTTCTGAGTAAAATTTATATTTTCACATGTTAAAAAAATTCCAATTTTTTTTCAGAGAATCAACCATTATCTAGTTATGTGGTAAACAGTATCTTTAATTGTACTATCAAAGATAGATTGAGACAATATGTGCTGTTTTTTCCATTTATTTTTATTAGTTGGAGGCTAATTACTTTACAATATTGTAGTGGTTTTTGTCATACATTGACATGAATCAGCCATGGATTTACATGTATTCCCCATCCCAATCCCCCCTCCCACCTCCCTCTCTACTCGAGCCCTCTGGGTCTTCCCAGTACACCAGGCCCGAGCACTTGTCTCATGCATCCAGCCTGGGCTGGTGATCTGTTTCACCCTAGATAACATACATGTTTCGATGCTGTTCTCTTGAAACATCCCACCCTCGCCTTCTCCCACAGAGTCCAAAATTCTGTTCTGTACATCTGTGTCTCCTTTTCTGTTTTGCATATAGGGTTATCGTTACCATCTTTCTAAATTCCATATATATGTGTTAGTATACTGTATTGGTCTTTATCTTTCTGGCTTACTTCACTCTGTATAATGGGCTCCAGTTTCATCCATCTCATTAGAACTGATTCAAATATGTGCTATTATAACTTTAAAATCTGCCACCTGATCCCTTGTAGTCCTATTTGATTCATTCTATTGGAGGATCTGTAAGTAGTTCATTTTTTTCTTCCATTCTCTGTTTAAGAGCAAAGCAACTTTTCCCAGAAGGCTTCTAGCAGGTTTCCCCCTCAGTTCCACTATGCAGAATTCATTAATACAGTATACCTCCAACCAATTTCTGGCAGCTAGAATGAGTCCAGTATGACAGTTTAGGCTAATTAGTATTCATTTAATATTCGCACAAAATTAGGATTCTGCTAACACAAAAGAAAGGGCATTTGAATGCTCAGTAGGCAATCAACTGAGTCAAATAGCCTGTTTGAATAGATGGAGAGAAGAAAGGGAGGGTGGGAGGAAGGAGAGAGAAAGAGAGGGAGAGAGAAATGAAGGAAGGAAAGGATAGAAGGAAGAAAGAAAGGAAGGGGAGTGAGAAGGAGGGAAGAAGGAGAAAGAGAAAGAAAGATATGTATTTCTAATAATTAATGACAGAAATCAGAGGTGATCCTTAATAGGGAGGAAATGACTTTCTGATTTAAAATTTTATAATTTCACAAAATAAATGGATTAAAATAGACCCTAAACTTGGGTCACCACCTTGGTTCTCAAACATCACTGACCACTTGTATCTCCTATGAAGGTTGTGAAAATTAAGTTTGGCTGTAGATATTCCGAATCAGAACTCCCAGGAGTGGGCCCCAGGTATCTGTATTTTTAAGTTTCCTTGGAGGTTCTGCTGATCTGACAAGTTTGAGCACTATTGGCATATTCCATCCCTTTCCCAGGTGTTAGTGGTAAAGAGCCCACCTGCCAATGCAGGAGACATAAGAGATGTGAGTTTGAAACCTGTGTCTGGAAGATCCCCTGGAGGAGGGCATGGCAACTCACTCCAGTATTCTTGCCTGGAGAATCCCCATGAACAGAGGAGCCTGGTGGGCTACAGTCCATAGGCATGCAAAGAGTTGGACACGACTGAAGCGACTTAGCATGCACGCATTCCGTTCTCTACCTCTTTTCAAAGTGAAAGTGTGTGAGAACGTGAGTGGCCTATGCTTCTTTAGAATATAGAAACAAAATATATGAGAACATTAAAAGTAGGAAAATATAGTTCCAATTTTTGAACTAAAAATAAGTATTTGTATAAGCCTGCAAAATACTATGATGTGAAATTAACTAACTTTATGATATAAACTCAGTACATCTTAAATGATAAAGAAGTAAGAAAGTAGTCAAAGATATCTACATCTATATCTACACACAGACACAAATGTATTCATAGCATAACAAGGATGAAATACTCATGATAATTACTGTCCTCATTTCTTTAACTGGTCACATTGTAATAGCTGGTATTTATAATGACCTTCTGCCACCACCCCTATGTATTCCCTTTGCCCTCAGCTGGTCATGGTTACCTGGTGGGGTGACCAAAATCTTCATTTCTGAAGGGTCTGGACCATTGGTTTTCCTACCTGCATTAGCTTGTTGTAATATTCAGTAAACTTTATTTGTTGAGAGTGGTCATACTATTAATAAGAGATACCCGAAGGGATCTCCTATATTACAGACATATTCTTCTTTACCTCCATTGTGGGCTAGTAGTCTAATTTTCCCTTGGTAGTCAGGATCACTCACCCCAGCTGGCACCATAACCCCCTTCTTTGCCTATTGATTCAGAGGCCTGAGGACTCCAAAGTAGCCAGGTTGCAGTCTTAACTTCCAGTTCAATGGAATCATTGTTCTGTATCTTGGTGGAATAATTTCTCCCTCTGGATCTAAGACCTCTAGGCCAGTAGAGAGTAAAGTCATTGGAACAGTAAGCAAAATTTTGCTAGTGGATTATTATTGATAATAGTGGTACCACTTCCATTTCTACCCTTTGATTCCTGGACTCCTGAATCCTGGCTTTTGAAAAAACAGCACTATATATTGGACACTGATTCAGAGCATATATGGCCTTCTGGAGAACCTTGCCCCAGCCCTGCAAGGTATTACTACCAAGTAGCACTGTAATTGAGTATTCAAGAGGCCCTTTCACCGTGCTATGGAGGCAAATAAGTCAGTATGCTGGGAACATACTAATACCAGTGAATTCCATGAGTATGGGCCTGTTGCCACAGTTTTGCTCTGAAAGGAATTCTTTGATCAAAGGGAATGCTATGTGGAAGACCATGAAAGTGGATAAGGCATTCTGCCAATCCACTGATGGTAGTTTTTGCATAAGCATTGCATGTAAGAAAGATGTCTTTATCCAGAGTGAGTATATATTCCAATAAGAATAAAGTGCCATGCCTGCCATGGTGGAAGTAGTCCAGTGTAATCAGCCTGCCACCAGATTATCTTGGAGAATCGTGTCCTATATGGACTCAGTGTTGGTCTCTGCTGCTGGCATATTAGACGTTTATTGGTGACTGTACTCAGGCTGGACTTGGTGAGTGGAGGTCCATGTTGCTGAGCCCATGCATAACCTCAGTCCCTGCTACCATGGCCACTTTGCTCATCAGTGCCCTGGGAGATAACAGGGTGACTGGATAAAGAAGCTGACTGGTAGCCACAGAACAAGTCATCCTGTCAACTTGATAATTAAAATTCTTCTCTGCTGAGGTCATCCTTAGGTGAGTACTCACATAGGACACAGATATATTCATGTTTTTTGTCTACTCAATGAGGTCTATCCACATAGATTTCCAGTCATGTTTCTTTCAAGTCCGCGACCATCCAGCCAAGTCATGGGCCACAGTCCATGAATCAGTATTTAAACATGTACCTGGCTATTTCTCCTTCTAAGCAAAGTGACAAGCAGAACAGAAAATCCATAAGTACACCCACAAATACAGCCAGTTGGTTTTTGTCAAGGGAGCAAAGGTAATCTAAAGGAAAGAGGGTGGTCTTTTGGGCATATGATGTGGGAACAGCTAGACATCTACATGCACAATAATCAGTCTAAATAATGGCCTTACACCTTTCACTAAAATAAACTCAAAATGGATCATAAACTTACATGAAAGATGAATAACTATAATATTTCTAGATGATAATATAGAAAATCTGTGTGACCTTCAGTTTGGCATAACATTTTAGCTACACCATCAGAATCATGATCCATGAAAGAAAAAAATGATTAGTGGCCTTAATTAAAATTAAAACCATATGCTCTATTGAAGGAAAATATACTCCAATTAAAATTCAAAGTGCCAAAAAGAAAAAAAAATAGACTTACACTCTGAGAAAGACACTTAAAAGTGAATGAAAAAGAATCACATACTAGGAGATAACACTTGCCAAACATATATCTGATAAAGGACTTGTATTAAAAATACATAAATAACATTTAACACTGAACAATAAGGAAACAAGTTAGTTAACTATTTCATATTTAAATGCAATTTGTTGTTGTTCAGTCACTTAGTCATGTCCATGGACTTTGCAACACCATGGACTGCAGCATGCCAGGCTTCCCTGTCCTTCACCATCTCGAGGAGCTTGCTCAAACTCTTATCCACTGAGTCAGTGATGCCATAGAACCATCTTGTCCTCTGTCATCCTCTTCTTCTCCTGCCTTCGATCTTTCTCAGCATCAGGGTCCTTTCTAATGAGTCAGCTCTTCATGTCAGGTGGCCAAAGTATTGGAGTTTCAGCTTCAGCATTAGTCCTTCCAATGAATATTCAGAGTTGATTTCTTTTAGGATTGACTAGATTGATCTACTTGCAGTCCATGGGACTCTCAAGAGTCTTCTCCAGCACCACAGTTTGAAGGTATAATTCTTTGGTGCTCAGGCTTTTTTATTTTTCAGCTCCCATAACCATACATGACTACTGGAAAAACCATAGCTTTGACTATAGACCTTTGTTGACAAAGTGATGTGTCTGCTTTTTAATATGCTTTCTAGTTTTGTCATAGCTTTTCTTCTAAGGAGCAAGTGTCTTTTAATTTCATGGCTGCAGTCACTGTCTACAGTGATTTTAGAGCCCAAGAAAATGAAGTTTGTCACTGTTTCCATTTTTCCCCATCTATTTGCCATGTAGTGATGGGACTGGATGCCATGATCTTAGATTTTTGAATGTTGAGTTTTAAGCCAGCTTTTTCACTCTCTTCTTTTTCACCTTCATCAAGAGTCTCTTTAATTCTTCTTCACTCTCTACCATTTGGTTGTTGTCATCTGCATATCTGAGGTTGTTGATATTTCTCCCAGCAATCTTGATTCCAACTTGTGCTTCATCCAGCCTGGCATTTTACATGATGTACTCTGCATAGAAGTTAAATAAGCAGGATGGCAATATATAGCCTTGATGTACTCCTTTTCCTATTTTGAACCAGTCCGTTGTTCCATGTCTGGTCCTAACTGTTGCTTCTTGACCTGCATACAGGTTTTTCAGGAGGCAGGTAAGGTGGTCTGGTATTCCTATCTCTTTAAGGATTTTCCATAGTTTGTTATGATCCACACAGTCAAAGGCTTTAACATAGTGACACAGAAGTAGTTGTTTGTCTGGAATTCTCTTGCTTTTTCTATGATCCAATGGATGTTGGTAATTAAAATGGTATTTTTATATTAACCTAGGATTGTTCATTACTATCATGAAGAAATGCAATCAATGTTTATATATTGCTTTTGTACTTTGTCTCCTTATAAAGTCACTAATTAGTTCCATAGCTTGTTTATAGATTACTTTGGATTTTCTGCATAATGGTTATATCATCTAAAAATTCAGTTTTATTTATTTATTTTTTGTATCTGAATGCCTTTTTCTTTCTTTCCCTTGCCTCACTGCATTGACTAGAACCTATAGTACAGTGTTAATTAGAATTGGTGAAGGTGCACATCTTTGCCTTGTTCAAGTATGATGTCAGCTGTTACATTTTTTTGTAGATGCTCTTTATTAGATTAAGGAAGTTCCTTCTGTTTCACTCAAGGATACTATAACAAAGTATCATGCATTTGGTGACTTACAAGCAGCAGAAACTTATTTCTCACAATTCTAGAGACTGGATATCTGAGATCAGAGTACAGCTTGAGTTTCTGATGAGAGCCCTCTTGCAGGTTGCAGATGCTTACTCCTGCTGTATTCTCACATAGAAGAAAGAAGGAAAGAGAATTCTCTGTGTTTCTCTTTATAAAAGCACTAATCCCAGTCATGGGACTTCTCAGCTGTCACTAGTGGTAAAGAATCTGCCTGCCAATGCAGGAGACCCAAGAGACGCAGGTTCAATCCCTAGGTTAGGAAAATTCCCTGGAGGAGGAAATGGAAACCCACTCCAGTATTCTTGCCTGGGAAGTCCCATGGACAGAGGAGCCTGGTGGGCTGCAGTCCATGGGGCCGCAAAGAGTCAGACATGACTGAGTGACTGAGCACACATAATCCTATTCATAACCATTCCACCTTCATGGCCTACTTAATTTCCAAAGACCCCCACCTCCTAATACCATCACATTGAGGGTTAGGATTTCAACATATGAATTTGGGGAGAACACACACATTTAGTCACTGCAACTTCCATTCCTAGTACTAAGTTTTCATCAAACATAGATGTTGAATTTTTTCAAGTGCTTTTCTTCATCTATTCAAATAATTATTTTTATTTTTAGTCTGTGAATATGGTCATCTATATTGACTAATTCTGCAGTTTTGAATTGGTCTTGAAGTCCTAGTATGAACACCAAATTGCTATCATGTATTATCATTTTTAGATATTGGTGAATTTGATTTTTTTAAATTTGATAGATATTGACTTGTGATTTTCTTTATCTGTAATGTATTTGTCTGGTTTTGATATGAGTAATGCCGACCTCATTGAATGACTTTTTATGTATTCACTTACCTTCTATTTTCTGCAAGAATTCATGTAGATTTAATATAGTTTCTTCCTGAAGTATTTGCTGAAATTTGCTATTGAAGCCATCTATTCCTGCAGTTAAATTTGTACAAATAATTTTAACTATGAATTCTATTTATTTAATAGAGTGCTATTCAGGTTCTATATTTCTTGAATTGCCTTTGATAGTGTCTGTCTTTCAGGGAATTTGCTCATTGTCAACTAAGTTGCCAAATATACTGGCATAAAGTTGTTTTTAATATTCATTTATTACCATTTTAATGACTGTTGAATGTATAGTGATGTTAACTATCAATTCCTGACATAAGTAATTTATGCCTTGACTTTTATTTCTGTTCACACTGGTTAAAACATTAACTTTATTCATCTTCTCAAATAATTAGCTTTGCTTTCATAGATTTTCTCTATATAGTTTCTGTTATATGTTTCATTTAATTTTAATCTGAGTAATTTCATTTCCTCTAGTTACTTTGAATTTATTTGTTCTTTATTTTCTAGCTTTAAAGTTGGGAGAGGTGATTGGAGACCATTGTTCTTTCAAAGGTAGGTATTTAATGTTGTAAACTTTCCTTTAAGTTCTGCTTTAGCTTCTTGGATGTGTGGGTTTATAATTTTCTTCAAATTTACAAAAATGAAACTTCTTAAAGGTGTTATACTTCTCACTGATGATTTGTTACTTTTTTCCCACTGTTTTCTTTTGTGTTCCATTTTGGATAGTTTCCATTGTTATATCATAACGTTCACTAATAGTTTCTTCTATAATATCTAATGTGCTATTATTCCCATACAGAATGCTTTTCTTCTTATACATAATCATCTTTACATCTAGGCATTCACTTTTAGTCTTTTGTGTTTTTCCATATCTCTACTTAAGATACTCAATATTTCCTCTGGCTTCTTGGATATACAGAATGCAATTATAATCTTTATAATATTTCTGTCTACTAATTCTGTTATCTGTGTCAGTTCTGAGTGTGTTTCTTTATTTTAAATAATTAAACAGTTATTCTTCTCATTGAGGATTGTATTTTCCACCTTCTTTGCATGTCTGGTCATTTTCTTTATTCCATGCCAACATTGTGAGTTTTACTTGGTTAGATATTAGATACATTTGTGTATTTTTATTCCTAAACTCTTTGATCTTTTATCCTGAATACAGTTAAAAGTACTTGAAAACCAGTCTTCATAGGTATTAATTTTCAGGTTTGTTGAGACGGACCAGATGAGTGTTTTGTTGTTGTTGTTCAGTTACTAAGTCCTCTCTGACTCTTTGTGACCCCAGGGATTACAGCATGCCAGGTTTCCCTGACCTTCACCGTCTCCAGGAGCTTGCTCAAACTCATGTCCATTGAATTGGTGATTCCATCCAACCATCTCATCCTCTGTCATCACCCTCTCCTCCCACCTTCAGTCTTTCCCTGCATCAGGGTCTTTTCCAGTGAATCGGCTCTTCACATCAGGTGGCCAAAGTATTGGAGTTTCAGCTTCAACATCAGTCCTTCTAGTGAATATTCAGGGTAGATTTTCTTTAGGATTGACTGGTTTGATCTCCTTGCTGTCCTAGGGACTCTCAGGGTCTTCTCTAGCACCAGTTTGAAAGCATCAGTTCTTTGGCACTCAGCCTTCTTTATGGTCCAACTCTCACATACATACATGACTACTGGAAAAATCATAGCTATGACTGTACAGACCTTTGTCGACAAAGTGATGTCTCTGCTTTTTAATATGCTATCTAGGTTTGTCATAGGTTTCCTTCCAAGAAGTAAGCATCTTTTAATTTCATGGCTGCAGTCACCATCTGCAGTGATTTTGGAGCCCAAGAAAATAAAAGTCTGTCACTGTTTCCATTGTTTCCCCATCGATTTGCCATGTGGTGATGAGACTGGATGCCATGATCTTAGATTTTTGAATGTTGAGTTTTAAGCCAGCTTTTTCACTCTCTTCTTTTTCACCTTCATCAAGAGGCTCTTTAATTCTTCTTCACTTTCTGCCAGTAGGTTGTTGTCATCTGCATATCTGAGGTTGTTGATATTTCTCCCAGCAATCTTGATTCCAGCTTGTGCTTCATCCAGCCTGGCATTTCTCATGATGTACTCTGCATAGAAGTTAAATAAGCAGGGTGACAATATACAGCCTTGATGTACTCCTTTCCCAATTTTGAACCGGTCTGTTGGTTCATGTCCAGTCCTAACTGTTGCTTCTTGACCTGCATACAGGTGTTTCAGGAGGCAGGTAAGGTGGTCTGGTATTCCCATCTCTTTAAGGATTTTCCACAGTTTGTTGAGATCCACATGGTCAAAGGCTTTAGCAGCATGATCTGTTTGCTGAATTGGTTTTATTATTGCCCAAAGGGTTTGCAGTCTTGCTGTTCCTTCTCTCTTGTGTTGGTTTAGAGAACAGATTTCATGGGAAACTAACTATATAACATGATCCAAGAAGAGTGACCCTGTGTTATTGCCTAATAGCAAAAGTAAGACTATAAAGTATGGGGCCAGGCCACTGCCAGTCTTTAATTTAATTTTTCACTAATATCCATCTGAAGCTGGACAACAGTATAATCCTGTACTGTACATTTCTAGAATGGAAAGGAATGATATTCCCTGGTAGTTTGGGCTCTCTGGCTAAGAGCACAGAGGATCAGAAAGTTATATCAAAGCCATATGGTTAATGGACATTAGGAACCTGTTGGGATTTCCTATTCAGTAAGTGGGATTTACTTAACATCCTTCATCAATGCACTTCACTGCTGAGGTTCACAAGTACCCTGTGGAGAACATTCTGTCAAAGCTGACACTTTGGAGAGCATGACTTCCAACAGATGGGAGTAGTGCTGGGCTCATATGTTGGTTATTACATTTCCTAGTTTTAATTATATCACTGAACACATTAGGTGAATGGTATAAAGCTGTACAGAGACCAGAGAAAACAAACAAAAATGCTTTCACAAGTTCCTGGCAACATATTTTACTATGAATTGGAATTTTAAGAGGATCTTCAAGGCAGTTTGCATTTTCAGGTGTGCAGGTTTAGACAGTTGGTGTTTCATTCATCACTGCTGCTGAGAACAAGATACCCTCACTGCATGTGATCTCATTTCTTGTGACACCGTGTTTGTAGGCATGACAGGGGTCCTTCCCAGAGAGAGGGCAGAGGTTAACAGTCCAGTTCAAGTCCTCACAGAGAAACTCTTATCAAGAGAGAAAACACTTAGAACTAAACAGTGTGGGCAGAGCATGGTGGACAGAACATTGTTTATATTTGTTTCAGCAGAATACCGACTGATGCAAATGAACAGATTATGAAAGATTCACACTGTTATTTTTAAACATGTATCCTTAAGTAAAATGGGATATTTAGCTAAATCAGATGATCCATCAGATTAACAATTCTCGCTTTACCAAAGGCATTTTAAGTAAACTTGGCTCATCAATTCATTTCATGTAATGTTGCTTTGATATTTCTGGAGACAGTTCCTTTAGGAACTAGCATAATATTTTAGCATATTATTCTAGAGTAAAAAAAACTTTTAGATTTTGGTTCTGTCATTTATGAACAGTGTGACTTTGGGTCTCACTTCCCTTATATGCAATATGGGGGTAAAAATAGTACCTCCCTCATAAGTTTCTTCTAAGCATTCAGTGTTGCCTATAAATTGATATTATTTTAAATCTGATTAATATATTCATCACTCCCCCTCATTGAACTGCACTCCATATGGAATTACTCAATTATTTTACTTTTCTTGACTTTAACCTTTGAGTTACTAGTGAATTGTATGTGTTCTTTATACATTATATAACTTATATACTTATATAACTTATAGAGTTATACTTATATACTTATATACTTATATACTTATATAACTTATATAACTTATATAACTTATAGAGTTATGATATAACTCTATATCATAAGTTTCAGTCTTCCAATCAGACATATTTGACATTAGACAGAGATTAGTGTAGTCAATATAAATTCTTTAAAAACATATCTGTTACATATTGAGAATAATTCTAGTCACAGTAGATAAGGATGGACAAATAAGATGTTAATGTCTCATCCCAACAATCCTAGAATATACTGAGAAAGATGGGAATATATGAGGTAAACAGAAGTACAGAGTGGGGAGGTCCTTTAGGGAAGAACTTGTAGATGCCTTTACATAGAGAAGGTGAGGTCTGAACTGAGTATAGCAATCCATGATACTGTCTGAAGGCATGGAGGTTTGAAAGAACTAAAATTAGAATGAGGCTTACCGAGCAAGATACGTGAGGGCGTGTAAATGAGTTGAGACACAAGAAGTAGGGCCAAATCACAATATCTTGAATATGTATTAAAAAACATTCACCTTTGTCAGTCTTCATTAATATGAACAGTAATTATCCATGACAGTAAACTGAGTACTCAATGACAGAAACCTGAAAGTACACGAAAAAGAGGAATACTGTCTTCGAAGTACCTCGTATGTGCCAATCTTAAGGTTAAGGAATTTTAACATACAATAGCAGAGTATTTGGCAAATCCCATTCTCATCCACACTGCCGTGGGTCAAGTCCCATGGAAGGTTCTGGGAGAAACATTGGAAGTGGACTCTATCTGTTGGCTACTGTTGCTGCCACGGCTGTGGGAGCTGTTAAAGCGTATTGGTTCTGGCGTAATAGAGACAGCACCAGGTGAAGATGGCATCTTTTATGTCCCTGTGGTTTTTGGCAGTGAGTAAGTCATTTAACTTTTCTGTGTGTGTTTCCACTGCAAACCATGAAGAAATGAACCAGGTAACATCTGATGTTGCTTCCTGCAAAAGAAAAAAAATTATCATCCATACAAGTTGTACTAAAAGAACAGAGAAACTCAAAGGATGGACTCTTTTATTTCTTGAGCAAAATGAACAATACGTAGTCTGTGCTTCTATGGGAACTGGAATCTTAAGAACATACAAGGAATGAATAGCCCTGCTGGAGAGACAGATAAAAATAGATTGCTCTCCACACACTCATCAGGATAATGGCAGAGAGTGAAGCAAAGCCCTCAGAGTGGTCCCCAAGTTATAACTGAGTGTGTGTGTGTGTGTGTGTGTGTGTGTGTGTGCGCGCATGGGTGCTCAATCATGTCCAACTCTTTGCAACCCCATGGACTGTAGCCCTCCAGGCTCCTCTGTCCATGGGTTTTCCCAGGCAAGAATACTGGAGTGGGTTGCCATTTCCTCCTGCAGGGGATCTTCTCATCCCAGGGATCAAACCCCATGTCTGTTATGTCTCCTGCACTGGCAGATGAGTTCTTTACCACTAGTGCCCCCTGGGAAGCCCATAACTGAGTGGATAGTATAGGAAATCAGTGAAGACTTCAGAAAAGAAGCTATATCTAAGTTGAGAACAAAACACATGTTCTAAGTTAATGGGCAAGACAGCAAAAAACATTCATTCATCTGTTTCCCTGGGTAAACTATTCATGCCTTATGTGTTCCCTGTGATTCTAATGCCCGTAGGGGTCTAGACTAAGGATCATTTGTTTGGCTCCCATAATAAATGAGTCTATTCTTTGAGTTTCTGTCTGGTTTTAGGCATTCCAGCAGGGGCACCAGCAGGTGCAAACATGAATGGTTAGAGAATCAAGAGTGTGCAGAGAACCTTCGGGTGCTGGGTAGGGCTGGAATAGAGGGAACAATGGGGTTCTGGGACATAAAAGTGAGTCTGTGGTATCAGGGGTCAGCTCATGAAAGACCATGTAAGTGATACTCAAGAGATGAGTTTATTCCAAAAGTCATGGGGAGGCCAAGGAAGGATTCTTCAGCATGAAGGCACATGGCCAGATTTGCATTTTAAAAGGCTGTCTCGTGAACAGTGAAGGGAACAGACAATGAAGGGATGAAGAATGAGTGTCAGCATGTATAGAACGTAAGATCAAAATTGATGAGATCCAGTGCCAAGAAAATAACAGAGAAGACAGAAAAGAAAAATGAAAGAAATGCATTTCATTTCACGTTTGAGAGCAACTAAAAGGTAAAGTTGTCTAGGTGTGGTGTCTGCTTGGATGCAGGAAAAGGCCAAAGAGGAGACAGTTCTACCCCCTGATTTCTGATTTTGGCACTGGCAAAACAATGAGGCCATTTGAGGAGATGATGAATCTAGTTCATTTTTTTTCCAGAGTGTGAACCTTGTACCCTGTCACAGAAGAGGAAGGATGCCAGGAATTAGGGCGGATTAGCGCACTCATCTCACACGCTAGTAAAGTAATGCTCAAAATTCTCCATTCCAGGCTTCAGCAATACGTGAACCAAGAACTTCCAGATGTTCAAGCTGGTTTTAGAAAAAGCAGAGAGGAACCAGAGATCAAATTGCCAATATCTGCTGGATCATCGAAAAAGCAAGAGAGTTCCAGAAAAACATCTATTTCTGCTTTATTGACTACGCCAAAGCCTTCGACTGTGTGGATCACAATAAACTGTGGAAAATTCTGAAAGAGATGGGAATATCAGACCACCTGACCTGCCTCTTGAGAAACCTGTATGCAGGTCAGGAAGCAACAGTTAGAATTGGACATGGAACAACAGACTGGTTCCAAATAGGAAAAGGAGTACATCAAGGCTGTATATTGTCACCCTGCTTATTTAACTTATATGCAGAGTACATCATGAGAAACACTGGGCTGGAAGAAGCACAAGCTGGAATCAAGATTGCCAGGAGAAATATCAATAACCTCAGATATGCAGATGACACTACCCTTATGGCAGAAAGTGAAGAAGAACTAAAAAAGCCTCTTGATAAAAGTGAAAGAGGAGAGTGAAAAAATTGGCTTAAAGCTTAACATTCAGAAAACTAAGATCATGGCATCTGGTCCCATCACCTCATGGGAAATGAATGGGGAAACAGTGGAGACAGTATCAGAGTTTATTTTTGGGGGCTCCAAAATCACTGCAGATGGTGATTGCAGCCATGAAATTAAAAGACGCTTACTCCTTGGAAGGAAAGTTATGACCAACCTAGACAGCATATTAAAAAGCAGAGACTACTTTGCCAACAAAGGTCCATCTGGTCAAGGCTATGGTTTTTCCAGTGGTCATGTATGGATGTGAGAGTTGGACTGTGAAGAAAGCTGAGCGCCGAAAAATTGATGGTTTTGAACTGTGGTGTTGGAGAAGACTCTTGAGAGTCCCTTGGACTGCAAGGAGATCCAACCAGTCCATCCTCAAGGAGATCAGTCCTGGGTGTTCGTTGGAAGGATTGATGCTGAAGGTGAAACTCCAGTACTTTGGCCACCTCATGCAAAGAGTTGATTCATTGGAAAAGACCCTGATGCTGGGAGGGATTGGGGGCAGGAGAAGAAGGGGATGACAGAGGATGAGATGACTGGATGGCATCACCGACTCGATGGACATGAGTTTGAGTAAACTCCGGGAGTTTGTGATGGACAGGGAGGCCTGGCGTGCTGCCATTCATGGGGTCTCAAAGAGTCAGACATGACTGAGCAACTGAACTGAGCTGAACTGAGTTGATATCAAGCAACAGATTAATGTGACTACAGCAAGTTCTCAGAGGATGGTAGTGAAAAGGACACATCATTCATGCAAGAAATCTGAGTATGAAATGATGAAAATATTTTAAAAACCACGAGGAAATGATTGCATAGAACATGAGACTGAAGAAGCTTGTTGCAGTTGCTTTTGTTCTGTTTTTAATGTGTAAAGGATAAATAGAAAGCTGATTGAGGGTATAGAAGAGTAATGAACTGAAATACTTGAAGAGACAAAGAAGTGAATCCAAAGCACCTGTTGCTACAAACAACATAAAAATGAATAGAGCTATGTTGTGGGTCCATAACTGACATAGAAGCTAAACTTGAAAACCTGACTTGATAAGTGATACAAGAAAGAGTCTTGGCCTTTGACTAAGAAACCCCTAAGGGCTCCCACATATTCTCTTAGTCCCTGTGCAGTCAAACCCGAGGCATATATATATATATATATATAATATATATACTAATATACTATATGTATACTAATATACTAATATAATATATATACATGTACACACACTAATGATAATTTATTTATAATATATTTATAATGATAATTTAAATATATTTATATAATAATTTCATAGAAATTATTGACATTGACATAATTTTGTAATTATGATGTAAGTTGAAATAAGAAAACCATCAGCAGTTACCAAGTCTGAGTTATTCATGGTAAATTTAATAGTGATATGGGTGCAAAAGCTGGGGGCTGTATGTTCACCATTTGGTGAGCATAGTGAACATATCGCCCTTCTGCCAGCCCTGAAAGTGTCTAAGTAACTCTTAAACTTTCAGGAATCTGTGTCTCTCTTACCCTTATCTGTTCTCAGTTTCATTGGGGAAACTGAAAGAGCTTCTTTGACCCTATTAGACTACTTAAAGATTTTCTGAATATTAAACAATATACTTTCTTTTCCATTGCAAGTCATTGTTACATTGTCTTGTCTTTTCTTAGCTTTTTTGTTTTTTTAATCATAGTTCAAAATAGAAATGGAAATACCTAAAATATATGTAGGGTGAAAAATGGGTATTGTTTTGCTCAGTGAGTTTTAATGTTTGTTCCGGTTTTCTGTCTTGGTTTCTGCTTTCCTAACAAACTCGACTATAGTCTTTTTGTTCTGTGCAGAAAAAAGGCTATGAATAAAATATAGCTGGTCTAAATAGATTTTTAAAGGAATTTGATGACTCATTGTTTACAGGTTATGCATTTTTAAACTCAGCAAACCAATCTTATAGACTTTCATCAGTTGATATATTCTGTCTCAAATCAAATGTGTCTATTATCCTCCTAACACATAGAGAAAAACTGCAGGACCTTCTTTTAAACAGTGGGTAAAAGACCCAATAATAAAGGATGTTTCTACATAATAAGAGCTTCCAAGTGTCATCTAAAGCAATTTCAGCAGTCTATGACCAAATCCAGCACACTGTCTACTTTTGTAAGTAAATTTTATTGGCATACATCAATGCCCATTTATTTGCACGTTGTCTATGGCTGTTTGCATACTACTGAGGTAGGGAGAAATAGCTGTAAGAGAGAGCATATGGCCCACAAAGCTTAAAATATTGCTATTTTTAATCACTGTTATATTCTTATATCTATCCTATGTATAGAATTATACATAAGGAAAATCATATAGTATATATCCATTAGTATCCTCAACTATAGTTGAGAATGTGATTCCAGTTCAGTATTCCAGAAAAATATTCCAACTTATGGATCCACCATGACTTTAAATATCTCATTTTTTTCCAGTGCTTTGTTGTTGAAAGTGGTATGAGGTGAATATTCTTGAACATAAATATCTTTCTTTTCTTCAGTTGTATTATTTAACATTCCCTAAATGAAACAACATTCTTTAAATTAATATCTGTCATTCTGGAAAATTTTCTTGTGTCCCCTTGCTGTCATTACTCCTCCCTGAGGAACTACTTGTCTAATCTCTAACTTTATAAATTATTTTCATCCTTTCTAAAAGTAAATATAGAATATAGTCTGTTGTATCTATATAGTTTATTATGCTTCTTTTACTTAACATAATTGATCATTGAATTCATTCCTTTTTAGTAGTTTATTCTTTTTTTAAACTTTTTATTTTATATTGGAATGTAGCTGAGTAACAATGTTGTGATAGCTTCAGATAAACAACAAAGGGATTCAACCATACATATACATTTATCCATTCTCCCCCAAAGTCTCCTCCCATCCAGGCAACAACAGAACATTGACCAGAGTTTCCTGTGCTATACAGTTGGTCCTTGTTGGTTATTCTTTTTGTTGTTGTGTAATATTCCATTGGATAAATATAGCACAATTGAATCAATTCCCTGTTGATGAATATTTGGATTGTTTCCTATCATTATTAGCTTTTATGAATACAGATACCAAGAATAATAATAGACAAGACTTTTTGTGGGCATATGTGGTCATTTCTCTTAGGGAAATACCCATAAGAGAAATTGCTTGTTCATATGATAGATATAAATTTAACTTAATAAGATGCTTCCAAAGTAATTATAAAAGTAACTATATCAATTTACACTGAAACCAGCAACTATATGAAAGTTCCAGTTGTCTCACTTTCTGGACAAAACTTGGTATTGCCAGGTTTGTTTGTTTTAACTTCAGTAATTCTAGAGGGCTCATTTTTATTTTATTTTGTATTTCATTGACAGTTCATGATGTCAAGAATATTTTAATATGCTTTTTGGCCATCTTGTGTTGTCTACTTTTTGATAGATTTGTAAATTTTGAATCAAGTGATATAAGTACCCCAACTTTGTTGTCATTTTCAAAAAATCTTAGATATTCTAGGTACACAGATTTCATATAAATTTTGAAATCAGCATGTCAATTTCTATCCCCCAGAAAAGCTCCTTCCTGGAGTTTTTGACTGGTATTATATTGAGTCAATAGATCAAATTGGGAAGAATAGAGTTCTTCAATTTATTGAATCTTCTAATCATGAAAATATTATAACTCTCCATTTGCTTTGCTTTCTTAACTTTATTTCAACAATGTTTTATAGTATTTCCTGTAGTGTAGACTTACCATAAAGCGATTAGAAGAATTTTTAGAAGTTAAGTTGGCAGTTTGAGAACAGAAGTTAAAAGTCTTTGATAACCAATGGAATGGACATAGTATCTCGGGAATAACCAGTGCATTTTTTTTTTTTTTTTTAATGAGTAGCCACATGGTCTTGTTGAGGTTAGAGAGCATGCCTTTGATTTGGAACTAATTCCCTTTTGTTACTTTCTTTACAAATGAAAGGTGCCTTGAAGCAGTAGTAGATAAAATATAATATGGAGGTGAGCTAGAATGAGAAATTTATCAGCAGAAATTCTAGGCAATGAGGAATTCGTGAGTGGCAATCACGTTGAGATGGATGAAATCTGTGTCTATGATCGTTTTTGTGATCAGATACTAGAAGATTATTTTTTTAAAGTGAGGAAAGAAAATAATTTTATTGATGTGAAAAAAATGGGATAAACTGAAGTTGGATGGACTAAGAGAGCAGAAGGGAAAGATGAGAAAGGAAACAGGAAAAATGAGAAAAGAAAGTTGTATTTCACTTCTAGAGGTCAAAGATGAAATCTAGGTCAAATGTGTAACTCAGTGAATATTTAACACTGGACTCCTCATCAGGGTTTCACACCAATGCCATTTGTTCTTTAGGAATTTTCTTTCACTGCAGGGATGGTATTCTTTGTTCCTGTTACTCATCATCCCTCTTTTACACAATAGTAAGAATTTTTAATATCGTTAAGTGTGTCTGTCTCCAAGATTAAATGACAATATTCTTCCCTTGAAAATCATGTTTGCAGATGGCTTGTTGAGTGTGACTGTTTTATTAGTATTCACAGAGCTAGTACAGCTTTTAATCCAACAAAAGGGTATAGCTTGTTACTTGCCTTAGGAAGGAAAAGGTGTCTTGATCTGTGGTTATGGCCTTGCCAAAGCACCTGAGGGTAATTCAGTTCCATGCACTGTGGAATTATCATTTAGATTTTGCTCTTCAAATATAGATATAGCTACATTGGCAATACTGTTTTCCTTCAGGCCATCCACTGATGCAGTCTGCTATAGGCAATTTGAGACTAACAGTTCTCAATTAATGTTTCTGGCATGGTCTTTACATTGTTTACAAATGTCCTAAGGCAGGGATAGAATGTACCTTAAATGTGGCAATGTATTTTTGTGTGTGTGACTTTCTTGCTTCTCTCGGTTGAAAGACTACTCCAAAATAGCAATGAGGAAGACAAAAGCCATTATATATATATATGATATATCACATACATTTGGTTTCCATTCTCTCAGTTTTTCTACTACTTTAATATTTCATATTCAACCAACCCTCAACTCCAAAACTCAAACAAATCAGTGCTCACTCATGAAATCAGTTACATTGAATTGTTTTTATTTTATTTTCATCAGTTTAGTTATCACAAACCTGCTCAGATACCCAGGCTCAGAGATTGGTGAAGAATGTGTAGTGGAACCTTCACTGTGCCATTAAAATAGTGCAATGCTTAATTTTTTAAGTGAAGGAATAAATTTTTAGGTAAATCAAGGGCTTTGATCATATAAATAACAGTTCCACTTGAGACTAATATCTTAGGAATTGATTTATAAGGAATTCAAGTACTGCTAAAATAAAATCAAGTTTTTTTGTGCAGCTACAGTGATGATCCAAACAGTAAGATAGCAATGTCTAAAGTAAAAAAAAAAAAGAAAAGAAAAAACTCTTCAAGATGTAACTTAGGATAAAATACAAAATATGGCTTAATTAAACTTCTTCTAAAAAATGCCAGTTTTCAGTCTATGTACTGATTTTTCTTTTCAACAGATTCAACAACAGAGTAGGAGGCAGATTAATTACAAAAGTTCAAAATGAGTTTACCAAAAAGTTTCAGTGTGGGCTGAGTGTGAGACATGTAACTAAGAGGACAGAAGCATGCACTTTGACACCAAAATAGCTGAGTGGAAATCTGACTTTACCAGATTCTAACTGTGTGACCTTTGATGAATGACTTAACTGCTGTACTTTAAGATTCTGTGTCTGTCAAATCAGACTGACTTAGTGCCTACCTCCTCAAGGTGTTATGAGGATTAAATTAGTCATTGTATATAAAGAATTTGCATAATTCTTTATATAAATTATATAAAGAATTTAAAGAATATAAAGAGTTTAAACACCATGAAGTTGTTTGATATTACTGTCATTAAAATTATTTTGGCAATACCAATGTTGTACTCATTGAAATGTGTCTATTTTTACGGTTTTGAGCTATGATGCTGTATACCTGAAACTTATAAGAAAAAATCTATTTTGAGACATGTTTATGATTTTCTATATTGAGACATTTTTAAAATTTTCTATTTTGAGATACATTTCTGGCCTTCAATATGAGAAATCTAGAAGATGGTATACAATCCAGCCATTTGAACTCATATGGAATGATTTGCCTGTATAACTGTAAAGGGGATTTTTGTCTGCCAGTTTCTTTGGGAACCAGTGATGTGTGAATGGGAAAGAAGATGCAAATATTTTTTTCACAGCTTTTCTTATTTGATGGAGGGAAAATTTATATAAATATGAGCGATAATATAGATTTGAGGAGACTCAAGTATGAGCAAAAGACCTTCCCTGCCTGACTCTCCATTTACTTTAAATAAGTCCTCAATTCTCAGTTTTTCTTTTGATTATTTACTCCCACATCTGAATGTGCAACCTGGTAACAGCAAAGACAAATGCCCAGAATACAACATAGCACCATTTTGAGGGAGAAGGCAGTGACCTCCCTAGTGGCAAGTTGTTTATATGTAATTTCTTACATCCTTTAGGAAGCAGTGATTTGTCCTACCATCACCACCATCAATGGGTATACAGAACTTCTTCTTCATCAACATGGTATCCACACACACATTGTAAAATCTATTTCATAGGAAGTGAAGTAAAAGAATGTTGTCCTGCTCATTCATTGATTCTACCATGTTTCACAACACACAGAAATAAGCTCAACTGTGAAGAGTCTGTTGAAGGCTCAGTATGGTGCCCTGGATGATGACGCAGTGTGAGTTGGTATCTGCACTTAAAGGTTCAGTATGTGCTGTGAACCAATGACCAGTGTAGAATGTCATTTGTTTCACAGCCAGGATTCCCAAGGCGATATACGAAGAGGTAGAAATGGAAGTGCCCCCTCTAACCATTACCAGTGATAACACGTGAATAAAAATATGGGTACCAGCCACAGTAATTATGTACTTCCCTGGTTTGAAATGTTAGTTCCCCTCCTAAAAGAAATACTTCCACTAGGGTCACAAGAATTCTTATAGTAAAGTCAAAGCTGAAATCGCCCCTGTCCTGTTTAGGATTCTGCGTTCCAGGTGATGAAAAAACAGAAAGATTTCTCTCTTGGCTGTATTAGTTGATCCTGGTTATTAGGAGGAAACAGGGTGGCAAATGCACAGTTGGATCATTGTGGATACGTGATTACTATGGGATTGAAATGATTCTGCTTTGCAATTCTGAATCTAGTGTTAAACGTTCATGACAGATACAGCAACCCAATGCAGGCAGAACTCTAAGAATTCCAGCCCTTTAGGAATAAAGGTTCTGGGTCACATCTCCAGTTAAACAAATATGACCAGTACAAGAGCAAAGGCAATATTGGCTAAGTAAGGAGGAGTTATGTTATAAATACCAACTGTAACACTGTGACCAGTGACAGAAATCAAGACTTTAGAATGTAAGCAAGTTTTATTCTGCTTTATATACATCTATATGTATACACCAATTTATCTTTCTTCTTTCTCTTTGCCTACTGTTTCCTATAATTCATTGTTGGTGAACATCATTTCATCTTAAAATTTAAGAATATCACAGGGAGTTTATGACAGGTATAAGAGGAAAAAAAATATCGCCCAGTAATTGACAAAGTTTATTAGGAGTTAGTGTTCCATTTTGGGGATAAACATTTTCTTTACATCAGATGTAGTCACATCATGTTAGGGGAAAGGAGGTTCTGTTGCTATTTTTGTCATTTAAAAGTCAAATAATGGGCAAAAAAGGTGTGTGCATATTGAATTGTCAAAAGGGTAGGCTGTGTCAGATTTTGTCAGAACAGCATAATCCACACCCTGATTTATGCTTGATTCTACATCACAGGAGGGACCTCCAAAACTATATTTCTGAGACTTCACTGATAGCAGAGTTCAGGATTAAACTTTGCCAGTAAGAAGAATCCACGTGCTATTTGGAAGGCAGAAAAGAAGCAGAAGTTGTTAATTGCCCAGCACATTAAAGAGACTCTTGGGAGATAGTAAACTTGAGTTTGGTTTAGAGTGAGGTCCTGTTACGAACTTGCTTTAGTCCAACTGGCAGCTGAGATTATCATCAGTGACTTCCACTCGATTCATATATTTCCAAATTTTCTGAAAACCAGGAGTGTTAGTTACTTCCTTGAATTTTACTTCTCCAGCACTTCCAATAGTTACTTCTCTAGTTCTTTATATTAAATCACTTTCTGCTAGAGATGGGTAGGGCAGCATCTGCTGTGCTGATTGATATCTGATGGATATAGTCATCAGTTCAGTTGCTCAGTCATGTCTGACTCTTTGCAACCCCATGGACTGCAGCACGCCATGCTTCCCTGTCCATCACCAACTCCTGAGTTTGCTCAGACTCATATCCATCGAGTCGGTGATGCCATCCAACCATCTCATCCTCTGTCGTCCCCTTCTTCTCCTGCCTTCAATCTGTTTTGTCATAGACCCATACCTTATGCTGAGGAGGAGAGTTATTTGGAGAGTTAGAAAGGAAAGTCATTGTTTTAAGTCAAAATGATACTTGAAAAATCCTTTGTAAGGTAACACATTAGGGGCCAAAATATTACCTAAAAAGTTCAACACATGATTTTTCTAAAACATGGAAGCGGATTGCTGCCTTTTTAGTTTAGCACCAGATAAAGTGAATGGCTTGTTTTCACAGGATATATTTTATATGAAAGATATATATCTTTAAACACTAGAATCACACTCAATGATCACTTCATGGGAGGCATGCCATTAACTGGCACCAGCTGAAGTAAAAGCAAGAGCCAATTCAGTCTTCTCACCTTATATTCTCTGTAGGCTGTGTGTTCGCTGATTGGAATGGTGGAGTGAATTGCCCACATTATTTCAGCTTTTATTCTTTCCCTCCCTCTCAGTTTTTCTTTCTCTCTCTTTCCCCTTCTCAGCTCATCCTCACTAGATAATCTTACTAGTAATCATTTTCTCTCTCTCCTAAAAAAGATAAACTAGAATTTACCTAAGTTAATTGTATAAATTATTTCTGTCCATTTATTTTCCTTTTGTTAATTGCCCTTCTATCTATGCCCTTGAATCATTCATTCCTAGATATAAACATAAGCATATTATGGCCTAGACTATAAATTATTTATTATTAAATAATAAATTATTATTATAGAATAATTTATATTTTCTCAGGAAATTTGTCACTCAGGTTATACTTTATCCTTTATCTTTAGTTTAACAATTTGAATGAGGTAACAGCTCAACACTGTCATATGTAAGTATTGAGAAGAATGATTTATAAGACATAGGTTTTCAGCTCTTGATTAGTAATAATAATTAATTTGAACTACAGAGGGAACACACTAAAATGAAAGTGATTTAGAATCACAAATCAGCTTATATTTGAACTTTGGACTGTAGTTCCCATTGCAATTGTGTCAATGACTGCAAAGGATCTCACATTTACACAGTTTATAAGCTAATAAGCTAACCTATTTTTATTTCATAGATACTGGCATAAAGCATAAGATGCCTGAGTTACAGATAAGTTACTGTTTTACAGAACAGTGAGCAGCATAATCATCGGCATATTTGTGTTAGTTTTCCTTGCCTGAAGTTCCACAAGGGCAACAGAGATTAGTCCAGATTGATGTCTGCACATACAGTGGGTTTCAGAAGAAACCATGAGCTTAGCGAACCTGAATCTTTTTGTAATGAGCCTAAGCATGCCCTCCCTCTGGTCCAGATTGTCATCATTATAGTAGAAAGTGAGATAACCTCTCCTTTCATCCTGTGGGAGATACTACGTCTGTCTGGCAAGGCTGGCCACTATAGAAGCATCCTTGAAGAAGCAGTTCAGAAAAAAATGCAGTCCCTTTGGTTACAAGATATCCAGACACAAGAAAGTCCCAGGGACAAGTGTCTCCCAACAGACTCACTTTGCATTCGAAGACTAATCTCTTCATTGTGACTTACTCCCCACTGTCTGGGAAATGAATTATCAATGTACTATCTCCTGGAGTATTTTTGACTTGAAGTCTTTATGTTTAATCAAAGGAAGAGAAGAAAACATGTCCCATAATTTTAAATACTGTGAACTCAGAGAAATAAAGTCAATAAAGGACCAATACCTCTGACATTCATCTCCTGAATATAAAAAAACAAAATGGAGGAAAAGAGCTTAGCCAAAATTTACTTTATCCTGAGGAAAAAAAAATCTTATTCAAAAACAATCAGATACACAAATTGCCCTCCTGAAACCGTAAATATGTTTTCCTTCTGAAATAAATAAATAAAGTTATATAATGCACAGCAATGAGACCTCAGGACAGACCTGTTCCTTAATCAAAAAAAAGATGGGTTGGGAAGGGAGACTACCTTACTCCTATTTTTTGGAAATTAGGTAAAAGAGGGAGATTCTTATTTGGGCCCCGAACTGAGAGAGAGAGAGACAGAGACAGAAAGCAAAGAGATACAACAGTGTGCAACCTTGGAAAAACATGCCAAAGCTTTATATAAAGATATACCTGAGTTTCAGTCATAGTTCTGCCCCTTACTAGCCATATGCCTTTTATATACTGAGATTCTCTGAGCCTCAGTTTTCTTATTTTTTAAATACAACACATTCAATAAATTAGAAATAATTTATATTTGGCCCACACTTGGTTTTCAATCAGAGTTAGCTATTGATTAATTATAGGGATTTGGTGTTATTGGAGAAGAATTCTGGCTAAAGAACTGAGATTCATCCCCATGAGGTGTTAGATAAATTGTAGGAGCCCTCCAAAGAAGAGAATATAGATGAGTCAGCATTGCCAGTCCCCAGAGATTAAACGAGGACATTGACGTAGTTGGCTCTCCTCTATGAATTCACACCCTGGGTCATCTTCTCCCTTTGAATCAGGGCTGGGTCAGTTTCTTGTTTCAATCAATAAAATGTGGCAAAAGTGATACTGTTCAAGTTCTGGGTCTAAGACTTGGAAGCTACTAGAAGCTTGTGCTTTTGTGCTTATAGACACCCTGGAAGGAGTCCTCAGACAGGTTGCATACAGAAAGAATGTGTTGAAACAGCCTGAAGGGAGGCACAGACCCTGTGAGCACAGAGAGAAGAGAGACCCAGCCATGCCTGTATTTCAGCAGAGCCCAGCCTTCCAGGAGTTGGATCTGTGAGTGCAGCATCACGCATGTTCCAAGCCACAATCTTGCTGAAGCAGCACAAGTGGTTTCAAGTTAAACCAGCAAAAGGATTGTCCAGCTGAGTTTCAGTCATCTACAAAACAGTGAGAAGTATTAAAATAATGTTTTATAAGTCACTAGGTTGGACTGATTGTTTACATAGCAACAGGTAATCAAGACAGACAAGAAAATGCTATATTAAATTTGTCTGTAGTCCATCTGGCCCCAGTGGTTTCCTTCCAGGGACAGATTTTTAGGAGCATGATAGTCCTGTCAATAATAATATTCTCACAAGTGATATATTAGGATCCTTTTTCTGCATTATGTATATATGATTTGCAATTTATCTAAACCATGCCTGAATCTGTGTATCTCCTCTATATGCATAATTTTGGGGCATAAATGTTACTTATATTTAGACTCCATCATGTTGATTGTCCATCTTACAATTTTTCTCAAAGAAATTCTTTTAAATACTGATCTGTAATTACATTTTGCCTTTTAAGCCAACATTCTCCAAAGAAGAAGCAAAGGAAAGAAATTGAAACAAAATTAGATCATATATCTATAACATTTCACTAAACTATCTCATGATTTATATAACTGAATTCAACTCAGTTCCTTACTGAATTCACATACTAGTATCAGTGATGAAAGGGAGTTTGCCTACCTTTGAGGAACATCTGAATTTATTTGTTTAGCATATTATTAGTGGTGGTAGTTGTTTGGTTGCTAACTTGTGTCCAGCTGCTTGCAACCCCATGGACTGTAGCCCGCCAGGCTCCTCTGTCCATGGGATTTCCCATCAAGAATACTAGAGTGGGTTGCCATTTCTTACTGCAGGGGATCTTCCTGACCAAGGAACTGAACCCACATTTCTTGCATTTTCTGCATTGGCAGATGGGTTCTTTACCAGCTAAGCCAGTGGGGAAGCCCCATTATTAGTGGGAAATTCTATCTAGGATGATTTTAGGGTAGATACATTTAATCAGTTCTTAATCCTCTTGCCCAAACTTCAAGGAGGGGAAGCCTCTTCCCATTTATAGATGTCTATGTTGTTGCAGAGATGTAGATTTTTATTCTGTGATTTCTTTGACTGTTTTTGAAAACTTTCAGATACAAAGATGTGCCTGGAGATTGAGAGGACCAGGGTAGAATGAGAGAGAAACGGGTTAGAAAAGATGACACTACAAAGAACAGTTAATTTTGTCCTGAGATTTATTTACTGAGAATGGCCTGGGCTGAAAAGTTAGCATGCAACTCAGTGCGGGGCAGTTAGGAAGGAAAGCTAGAATTTCTGTGGTCCAGATACACATGTGAACCAAAGAGAGGATGCAGGAGGAAATCAGAAGTCTGGTGGACAGTCAGGCAGTAGGTGCATGTGTGGTGTCAAAAACAAGGCAAACAGTGAGTCAGAGGCCAAACCCATTGACTCTGGTGTCACCAAACAAGTGTACCAGTGCATAAAGAGGAATGAGTGGTCACTGAACAAGAGAGTCGGGAGATTAATGGAGACCAGAAGAATAAATAAAATAAAATGAAATAAAATTAACTAGGGAAGAGGAAGAAAAGAGACTGCTGTCCTGGTGAATGTTTTGACTCTTACCCTCCTCTCCTTTGTTAGCTCTGGGCCCCAAGCACAGTACCCACTTTAAACTGACTGGTTTTGTAAGGGGAGTCTGGTATGACTCAGTCTCTCTTTTGCCCAGCTTTCATGGTAATAGACGCTGAAGATTGGAACTCCCTGTCAAATGCTTATTTCTTTTTTCTTTTATAAAGTATTTATTAAAGATATTCACAGATTTAAAAAGCCATAAACCATGATCATTGTTATGTTCTTATATTGAAATAATCATCTTTGCTACATAAATCTGTAATAGCTTGCTTTGTTTTTATATTCTTTTACTAACTCTTTTTTTTTCCCCATTTATTTTTATTAGTTGGAGGCTAATTACTTTACAATATTGTAGTGGTTTTTGTCATACATTGACATGAATCAGCCATGGATTTACATGTATTCCCCATCCCGATCCCCCCTCCCACCTCCCTCTCTACCCGATCCCTCTGGGTCTTCCCAGTGCACCAGGCCCGAGCACTTGTCTCATGCATCCAGCCTGGGCTGGTGATCTGTTTCACCCTAGATAATATACATGTTTCGATGCTGTTCTCTCGAAACATCCCACCCTCGCCTTCTCCCACAGAGTCCAAAAGTCTGTTCTGTACATCTGTGTCTC
>NC_057419.1:64855231-64859264 GCF_019320065.1 Cervus canadensis | reverse complement strand
TTTTGCATATAGGGTTATCGTTACCATCTTTCTAAATTCCATATATATGCGTTAGTATGCTGTATTGGTCTTTATCTTTCTGGCTTACTTCACTCTGTATAATGGGCTCCAGTTTCATCCATCTCATTAGGACTGATTCAAATGAATTCTTTTTAATGGCTGATTTTTAAGGGCAATAGAGAGCATGCTGGTGGACAAAGCAGTGTCATAGAGGCACTTGCTCTCCCTGCTCAGCCTCAGCACAGGAAATCATCCTTTGTTCTTTCCAAATAAGGATGAATGGTGTTTTGCAGTGGAACAAATTGAAAAAAAGCATCATACTTTATATTCCATCTGAAGAGGAAATTAAATCACAACAGAAAGGTATCACACCATCAGCCAGAGGTGCAATCTAAAATCAGGTCTCAAGACTTGCTCCTTTTAATAAGTGAGAAAAACTACATTTTCACCAGCTGTTACAGTCTCAGACGCAAGCTTGACAAATGTGGGAGGGGAGGTCATTTCTTAGTAGTTAGCACACAGCTTGACCCAAAGTCTAGACTCCTCTAAGGAGCTACACATGGAGAGGAAGAGACTGTGCTTATTGTGTGTCATGTGTTGAAGTGTCCTTGGAGGGAATGTAGATGGTCACCATGACAACTGCTGGCCGAAGAGGATTTCTAGTAGTGGGGTACAGAAATCATTAAACACCACATGCACGGGATTGTGTTAGTCGTATGGCCAAGTGGACCTGAAGCAACTTGACTTTGCTTATTCCCATTGTGAAGCCTTTTATCTCCATCTTACAAGAAGTGCCAACAGCAAAGAGCTCAATGGCAGTTAGTGCACAAATATCTTTGTAGATGATCTTTTCTCATTCTTTCCCCAGCTTCAGACAAACATGTCAAGTGTGGCTTTGCCGAAGTCAGCATAATTAAGAAAAATACTTATTAGTGAAAACCATTTTTCATCTCTCCCTTCAAAAGTGTTTTTGCTCAACACTTGTCACTTCCTTTTTGTTAAGGAAGGCTATGAATATCACATTTCAAAGTTGTTGCCTTGCTTGATAAAAAATAAATTGTAAGAGCATTTATTCACTTGCTGATCCAGCTGAGGAGAGCGAGAGAGAGAGAGAGAAGAGTATGGGTAATGTTGAAACTCCTAATGACTTTGTTAAAAGCTCTCTGTCCCATTTCCAGAAGTGAAACTCCATACACAACATCCATGTGATAGGAATTAATTCTGAATGCTGTATATTAAGTTCCAAAGCAGTGGTGAATCATTATCATTTTCCTCCAAGAATGCTACTCATATTGAACTCCCAAATCTCTGAATGCCATTCTATAATAAGGTAGATTTATACTACATGTACTTTTGTAATTTTTCAATGGAGTGTATACTTCACAACCTCTTCTGAGTTCTTGGTTAACACCCAGTCTCAGCTGGGTGAAAAAGTAACTAGGTGTGCTGTTTGATGGAAGAATTCCACATAAGCTTGTAGCAGCCTCCATCTCCCTTTTCTCATGTCCCAGCCTCTCTCCCCTTCACTATAGAATGCACTATGGTATTATTTATCCTGTGATATACATGTCAGTGCTACTTACTGTCTTGTGTTTATGTCAGAGAAGCTTTGTAATTAGAAGTATTGAAGGAGGAATAGCAATCAGGGTGATGTCCTAAATGAGATGCTGGGAATCTCTGGATGGGAGACTGGATGGAAAGCTAGAGCTGAGGCTTAGAAGAGGAGATGACAGAGAACTGAGATAGGGGCCAAATGGGGTTCTTGTGGAATCTGTAATCAGTGAATTAGAGGTGGGGATAATGAGGTTTATCAGAGGGATATTTGGGCCAGAGGAGAGGACAGTTCAGAGGTCTGCACATTGAGTTTAGTGTACAGAGTCCTTTTAAGCAAAAGCCAGAATCAAATACTTGCATCCCGCAGAAAAAAGACCTTTGTTTCCCAGTGGCTCCAGGGGCTGAAGAATATCACTATATTCGACTGTCTGGTAATTATCAAGATAAGACGATGATTGTTAAAGGACTAGATTACTGGCTGGGTGCTGCCCCTTCAGATGAAAGAGCTTGGAAACAGAGTATTCTCTTAAAGTAGTTGTTTGAATAATATGAGACAGCTACAGTTATTTACCCATTCTGTGAGTTGCAAAGTTCCCAGTATTCTTTGCTGTTATGAATTATACATTTTAAGCAGTTTTCTGTGATGAGCTTCAGTGGAAGTTAAAAAGAGATTCAGTGATACTCGGTTGATTATGAAAGCACCAGGCCTATTGAAGCCTGAGTATTATCTATTAATATATTATGTCGTGATCCCGGTGAACTGACAACACCCATGGCACTCTCTGGCCAGGCTGTGATTCATCTTTCTGATTACCCATTGTTGCTCGTGGAGTTATCCTTTCTTGGACTCAAAATATCAGAGTGACTTTATATGTTTCCACCTACAGTATCTAACTGCACATTAGATCTAAATAAAACCTTTTAGTCTGAACTCCCAGGCCCTTCATGGTGTGACATCAGCTTCCTTTCACAGTAATTGTCATTATCATCATCATCATTTCTAACAGTTACTTAACATTTATTATGCACCAGACTCATTTACATGATATCCTTATTCATCATAACAATGCTGTAACCAGGCTATATTATTGTCTTCAGTTTACCAATAGGGACTTAGTGACATTAAAAACCTTCACCCGAACAGCATAGATAGTGTGTGGTGGAGCTGAGATCTATTATCATGTCAGTCAGCTTTGAAACTAGATGTTTCATTGAAATGCATTAAAAACACAGGGATGATCTTTTTAATACATGTATATATATAGCCAATTTTTAAAGCAACAGGAACTAAGGAGTGTCACAGCAAATTACCCTTAAATATTATAGACAAAGATGTATACATCAGGATTTTCCTTCTTTCTTTCTGGCTATGCTTGGGCTTTGTTGCTGCATGTCGGCTTTCTCTAGTTGCAGTGAGCAGGGGCTACACTAGTTGCAGTGTGTGGACTTCTCATCACAGTGACTTCTCTTGTTGCAGAGCACGGTCTCTAGGATGCATGGGTTTCAGTAGTTGTGTTGCATGAGTTTAGTTGCTTCATGACACATGGAATCTTCCCAGACCAGTGACTGAACCTATGTCCCCTGCATTGGCAGGCAGAATGTTAACCACTGGACCACCAGGGAAGTCCTCAATCAGGGTATTCTGATACAGAATAATCTTGAACAAAGATAGAAGGCATATGAACAAAGAAAGGAACATGGACAAAGAAAGAGCTTATTGTCAGGGACTATGGTACCAAAAAGCTGTTTTGTGGTGTATGTAGTTCCAGCTAAAATTTTAATAATCCCATCAGTTTCTGACCATCAAACTAACTTTTGAAATAAGAAATTTATTGGGGGACATGTATCTTTTTGATTAGTACTTTGGGGTTTTTTTGACTATGCACCCAGGAGTGGAATTGCTGGATCATAATAGGAAAAGGAGTACGTCAAGGCTGTATATTGTCACCCTGCTTATTTAACTTATATGCAGAGTACATCATGAGAAACGCTGGGCTGGAGGAAGCACAAGCTGGAATCAAAATTGCCAGGAGAAATATCAATAACCTCAGATATGCAGATGACACCACCCTTATGGCAGAAACTGAAGAGGAACTAAAAATCCTCTTGTGAAAGTGAAAGAGGAGAGTGAAGAAGTTGGCTTAAAGCTTAACATTCAGAAAACTAAGATCATGGCATCTGGTCCCATCACCTCATGGGAAATAGATGGGGAGACAGTGGAAACAGTGTCAGACTATTTTTTTGGGCTCCAAAATCACTGTAGATGGTGATTGCATCCATGAAATTAAAAGACGCTTACTCCTTGGAAGGAAGTTATGACCAACCTAATAGCATATTAAAAAGCAAGACATTACTTTGCCAAACAAAGGTCCGTTCTGTCAAGGCTAATGGTTTTTCCAGTGGTCATGTATGGATGTGAGATTGGACCTGTGAAGAAGCTGAGCACTGAAAATTGATTTGTTTTTGAACTGTGGTTTTG
>NC_057419.1:64787735-64855131 GCF_019320065.1 Cervus canadensis | reverse complement strand
TGGACTGCAAGGAGATCCAACCAGTCCATCCTCAAGGAGATCAGTCCTGGGTGTTCATTGGAAGGACTGATGTTGAAGCTGAAACTCCAATACTTTGGCCACCTCATGAGAAGAGCTGACTCATTTGAAAAGACCCTGATGCTGGGGAAGATTGAGGGCAGGAGGAGAAGGGGGTGACAGAGGATGAGATGGCTGGATGGCATCACCGACTCGATGGGCATGAGTTTGAGTAAAACTCCAGGAGTTGGTTATGGACAGGGAGGCCTGGCGTGCTCTGATTCATGGGGTCACAAAGAGTTGGACACGACTGAGCGACTGAACTGACTGACTGACTGATGATAGTTCTACTTCTAGTTTTTTGAAAAACCTCCGTACTGTTTTCCACAGTGGCTGCACCAATTTAAATTCCCACCAACAGTGAACTAGGGTTACCTCTTCTCCACATCCTCACCAACATTCCTTATATGTTTTTTTTGATGATCCCCATTCTGACAAGTTTGAGTTCATAGCTCATTGTGGTTTTGATATGTGTTTTCCTGATGACTAGTGATGTTGAGCATCTTTTCATGTGCCTATTGACCATATCTGCATTTCCACTTTGGAAAAACGTCTATTCAGTTTTTCTGCCCATTTTTAAAACAAGTAGTTTGTTTTTTTGATGGTGAGTTGTATTAGCTGTTTATATATGTTGGATAGTAAGCTATTATAAGTCATACCATTTGCAAATATTTTATCCCATTCTGTGGGTTTTCCTTTGGTGTTGTTGATGTTTCCTTTGCTGTGAAAAAGCTTTTGAGTTTAATTAGGTTCCATTTGTTTATTTTTGCTTTTATCACATTTCCTTTACGAGACAGATCCAAAAGATAACCACTATAATTTATGTCAAAGTGCCTCTTACCTATGTTTTCCTCTAGGAGTTTTATGGTTTCTAGTCTTACATTTAGGTCTTTAATCCATTTCAAGTGTATTTTTGTACATTATGTTAGAGAATGTTCTATTTTCATTTTTTTACATGTAACTGGCCAGTTTTCCCAGCACCACTGATTGAAGAGACTGTATTTTTCTCCATTGTATATTGTTCCCTTCTTTGTTGGAGATTAATTGATCATAAATACATTGGTCTGTAGCTGGGTTTTTTATTGATTCTTTGGCTATTCATGGTCTTTTGTGTTTCCATACATTATACATTTAAAAATTATTCTAGTTCTGTGAAAAATGCCATTGGTATTTTGATAGGGATTACACAACATCTGTAGATTGCCTTGGGTAGTATGGCCATAGCATTATTTACAATTGCCAATTTATGGAATAACCTAAGTGTCCATCAACAGATGAAAGGATAAAGAAGATGTGGTATATAGAGACAATGGAATACTACTCAGTCATAAAAAATGAAATGTTGCCATTTGCAGCAACATAGATGAACATGGAGGGCCTTATGCTAAGTGAAATAAGTCAGAGAAAGACAAATATCGTATGATATTCCTTGTATGTAGAATCTAAAAAATACAACAAAATAGTGAATATAACAAAAAAAGCAGCAGACTCACAGAGAACAGACTAGTGGATACCAGTGGGGAGAGGGGCAATATAGGGGTAAGGGATTAGGAGGTGCAAACTATTAGGTATAAACTAAGCTACAAGGTTATATTTTACAACATGGGGAATATAGCCAATATTTTATTATAACTGTAAATGGAGTATAGCCTTAAAATAGTGAATCTGTTGTATACCTGTAACTTTTATAATATTATATATCAACTATACTTAAATTAAAAAAAAATTTATTATTTGACTTCATTTCTCTATATGTCATGCGGACAAATTCTCTTCATCAGTTGATAACAGATAAAGAGAGCTCCTACCATCATATTCTCTTTTTCTCACCCTTTCCTTTTAGGAATGCAGCCTAGAGCTTTCACTTGACCTTCTCTTCGAGCTTATACTCTGAGTGCCCACATAGAGGATACTTCATAGAAATGCTTACTTCCTAGGAATCTAGAGTCGGATCCCATGCTATTGGCATTTTCTTAAACTTCTTCCCAGAGAACACACATTCTTAGGAATCCTTCATCAGATGCCCTTTCACCATGCCTTTTCTCATCTGTGCCTCCTTGAGTGCACATAAGACAGTCATTTCCTGTATGTTCTTAAGTATCCGGTGTAGGATTCTTTTTTGTGTGATCTTCTCTGGGGACTACCTGAGTGCACACCTTCTGGCCCTTTCAATCACTTTTCTCTTACAAATCCTGCACAAAACTCCCTTTCACTTGGCCCTCACTTGGGGCTGATTCAACCACTGAGCTTCATCTCCACGGCAAGGAGAAGGAAGAACTTGGAATACAGTTAGGGCTTCTTTGTTTTACAGTCGACTTGAATTGTTTACACAGTAAATCTTGGTGGCTTTTTGCATAAGGAGGAACCCCAAATGTTCCTGTGTTCTTCCATTCTGGGGAAGCAATCCTGTTATTTTAATGTAGCACCCACTGACATATCATTCTGAAAATTTGAGATCTGCATCTCTCTTGCTCAATTAAGAACCCATCTAGTTCCTCTCTCTGCCTTAGGAATACTTTCAAAATTTGATTCAGGATGCCTAGAATTCAAATTCTGGAGCCCAGTTTCTAGTTCTGAATTATCTACAATGTCTACCAATGTCAACAAGTCTCAGAGGTCAGAGACAAGGAATGCTCACTGTAAGAAATCAGGGCAGTATTCTTGAGCATCCATCGAATTGTGAGTAGTCTGGTTAGTTATGAGAGGTTGGTTCTATAGAAAGAAAGATCCGTTTCCCTTTCATTTGCATGTAGAAAAGGAAAGTATGAAATACGGGGGAAAGGGTACTAACAAACAAAAACTGACCTCATCCAGGCTCATCATCCTTCTACCACATGACCCTGGCAGCCTTTGAAGCAATCAAAAGTAGAAGGGCTGATGTGAGACAGTGCCCCTAATATGCAGGGTACAAATTATGCTACAATATTTGTGAACGCAAGCCTTATTGATTCAGGGCTTTTTAAAAAAACCTTTTCCCCCTGTTCTTCAAAAGACATTTTTGAAGCAAATGGATAGCTTGTTTCAACAGGAAATGGGATCGTTACTTTGCCAGCTGATGGCAATGTTCAAGGTCAGTTTCTCACTGAGTAAAAGCAAGCCAGCCCCTGCAGACATCTATGTATTGCTTCAGAGGACAGAGAAGTTATGAGGGAATCACAACCCTGCCAAGCAGACATGCAAACTGTGGAAGTGAAACAGCTATATCATTCTGGAGATAAAAATGGAGCATATTTTGTGATGATCAATTTTGTTCTCCATGTAACGTGCAGCAGCACTATTTTTTCTAGTTGTAACTGTATCAGAAAAAGCCTTTTTCACATACTAGGAGGGCAGATAAGGTCACAGTGGTTTTTAATAATCCATTCAATATTTCTGTGAGCTCTCATATCGGCCCTATAAGGTTATCCATCCCTTCTCCCATGGGCTAATCACCAGCATCATCCCTCTTCTGGCATATGGATCAAAATCCACATACTAGAATATTGTGTTCTGTGGGGACGACCTCATGTCTGGAGTTGAAACCCAAATAGAAATTGAGCAATTCTGCATCCACCACTGGAAGCAGATGCTAGTGAGCTCACAAAAAAGCCGGGGACTAATGCCCATGCATGAAAATCTGGGGAGAATATTCCCAAACCTCACTTGTCATGCCAAAGTGACTCACTGTATATAGAACACAGAAGGCCAGACTTGACTCCACACTACCTCCACCTCACAGTGTTGCTGTTAAAAATCAGGTGGTTTGAACACTCCCATGTCATTCCTGTTTACTAATACAGTCATACTTTTGCTCATACTTTTTTCCTTTGAGTTCCTGATGTTACTTGAACATGAGGAGGACATGAGAGTATGAAGATAAAATGTTCTCTCTCCTCCCACTCACAGTCATAATCAACTGAGGCTATCCTGTATCACCATAGGTCATTATCAACTATGTTATAACCTACCTTATAACTTCTTATTTTACAATTAATATATAACCATTAATCTCAGAGCCATCTCATGTGGTGTTTGAGTTATTTAGTCATAGGGAATGCTTAGATTCAACCTGTTTTGCTTGGAACTCCATGCATTAGAGATACTGGCTGGTTGTTTACGAAACTAATTTCCATTTCTTCATAGTCACCTTTTCTGACCTCCCTTGCAACAGATGAGGCCATGTGGTTGGAAGTGATGGATACCACTTCCAGGTACAAAACCCGAAATATCTATTGATCCTCCACTTTCCTATGGTAGACAAAAGAAAACACAAATAGCAGGAGCACCTGAAGTTCTCTTGGGCAGCAAAGCTATAAGGGGAAGCCTGGTCTTGGTAATTCTATCAAAGGCTGCCTACCAGGCACCCGTGTTAAACTATTGCATAAGCCAGCACTCAATTGGTATTACATTAAACCATTAAGATTTGGGGGTTGGTCTTCAGTCATTACAGTTGTAACCATCCTGGTCTAATACAACCTGGTAATTTAAGGCCTGGTTAGGCCTTAGTTACCACTCCTAACTCCTTTCTACTGCTCTTTGCCCAGTTCATTTATAAAAAGATTTCTAAGAATGTAGGATTGCAAATGAGAAAAGAGTCAGCTCATGTGTGTGTGTGTGTATATATATATATGTTTTCTCAGAAGAATATTTAGCCCATTTACAAATTTGTCTATGTCTTTACCGACAAACTGCTTCTTCCTCTAAAGTGTGCGAACCACAAATTCTGTGGCTGAATACATCATCAGTTGCTTAGCTGAAGTAAAACCGATTCTCTGAAAGGTTGTACTTTGAAGTCCAAAAATTCCTCCAGTTAAATTTGCATGATATACTAATATAACATCACAATAACGCACACACACAAAGTGCCATAAATCAGTGTTGATAAAAACATTAAACTTCAGTTTCAAATCCACAAAGATTGCAGATATTAGAATTATCATACTCATATTTAATATGATTAAAGAAATAAAGTATCATGAGCATGACTGAAAAATTCTATTATTAATGTTGTCTGGTAAATATACATCTCCCACCCCATATGGGAATGTTTGAGAATGTTTGTTGTCTCTGGCTAGGCGACTGAGACATGACTGAGAATTTTTACTGGTTCCTCTTTGAGAAGAGTGTACATTCATATACGCATCCCATGCTGGACTTGGTCACATAGCTTGCTTTGGCCAACAGAAAATGTGTGGAAGTGACAAGTTGCCAGTTCCAAACCTAGGTCTTAAGAGGCATTGTGCATTTCCACTGAACCTCTGGGAAATATTAGATTGCTTTCATGAGAATAATATGTACTAGGTAGCCACTGCCCCTTCAACCTGTGTCCAAAAAGGAAACATGTGGGAAGACCTGAATTTGACACACAGCCTGAAGATGACCTTTTTCTAATCACACAAGGGGTTGTATTGGTTAGTGATTATATTGTTCACTTCATTGTTGTTTAAATATGTTTGTGTAATTTTGTGTGACTAATGTGTGATGATGATGATGATAATAAAAGCAAGTTCAGTTCAGTCACTCAGTTGTGTCCGACTCTTTGCGACCTCAATGGACTGCAGCACGCCAGGCCTCCATGTCCATCACCAACTCTCAGAGTTTACTCAAACTCATGTCCATTGAGTCAGTGATGCCATCCATCCATCTCATCCTCTGTTGTCCCCTTTTCCTCTCTCCTTCAATGTTTCCCAGCATCAGGGTCTTTTCCAATGAGTCAGTTCTTTGCATCAGGTGGCCAAAGTAATGGAGTTTCAGCTTCAGCATCAGTCCTTCCAATGAACACCCAGGACTGATCTCCTTTAGGATGGACTGGTTGGATCTCCTTGCAGTCCAAGGGACTCTCAATAGTCTTCTCCAACACCACAGTTCAAAAGCATAAATTCTTCAGCGCTCAGCTTTCTTTTTAGGCCAACTCTCACATCCATACATGACTACTGGAAAAACTATAGCTTTGACTAGACAGACCTTTGTTGGCAAAGTATAGTCTCTGCTTTTTAATATGTTGTCTAGGTTGGTCATAACTTTTCTTCCAAGGAGCAAGCGTCTTTTAATTTCATTGCTGCAGTCAGCATCTGCAGTGATTTTGGAGCCCAAAAATATAAAGTCTGTCATTATTTCCAGTTTTCCCATCTATTTGCCATGAAGTGATGGGACCAGATGCCATGATCTTAGTTTTCTGAATGTTGAGTTTTAAGCCAACTGTTTCACTCTCCTCTTTCACTTTCATCAAGAGGCTCTTTAGTTCTTTGCTTTCTGCCATAAGGGTGGTATCATCTGCATATCTGAGGTTATTGATATTTCTCCCAGAAATCTTGATCCCAGGTTGTGCTTCTTCCAGCTCAGCATTTCTCATGATGTACTCTGCATGTAAGTTAAATATGCAGGGTGCCAATATACAGCCTTGAGATACTCCTTTCTTGATTTGGAACCAGTCTGTTGTTCCATGTCCAGTTCTCACTGCTGCTTCTTTTCCAGCATACAGATTTCTCAGGGGGCAGGTCAGGTGGTCTGGTATTCCCATCTCTTGAAGAATTTTCCACAGTTTGTTGTGATCCACACAGTCAAAGGCTTTGGCATAGTCAATAAAGCAGAAATAGATATTTTTCTGGAACTCTCGCTTTTTCAATGATCCAACGGATGTTGGACAATTTGGTCTCTGGTTCCTCTGCCTTTCCTAAAAGCAGCTTGAACATCTAGAAGTTCACGTACTGTTGAAGCCTGGCTTATAGAATTTTGAGCATTACTTTGCTAGTGTGTGAAATGAGTGCAATTGTGCGGTAGTTTGAGCATTCTTTGGCATTGCCTTTCTTTGGGATTGGAATGAAAACTGACCTTTTCCAGTCCTGTGACAACTGCTGAGTTTTCCAAATTTGCTGGCATATTGAGTGCAGCACTTTCACAGCATCATCTTTTAGGATGATAAAAGCAAACAGCCTTACATATTTCAACAGCTACTGAGTCTATATTCTTTTCATCAGCATATAGAATTTGAGACATTATAGGCTAACTGGAGAAATCAGTCAATCTGAGTCAACAGCTATTGTATCAAATGGAGTAGAGAGGAATACTGTATTTCTGAGTTTTAGCCCCCACCAAAGAAAGAATGAAATTGACTCTGATTATGCCAGCACAGCTCTGAATTTAGCAGTAAAAATCATCTATCCATTTGTTTGAGACAGTTTTAGCTACTTGTGTTTTTAGAATGTATGTTTCAAAAATAATTTACGTAAAGGTATCTATAGTTCTCCTGGGTCAATGTTCTGAGAGTGAAAGAATAATTCCAGTGCTTGCTCAAAATAAATAGAATGGATGTGCTCCTATGTGTATGTGAGTACATATGTGGACCTTTATTGTCTCTGAGCTAGGCTACTGGAATATGGCTGACAGTGTTTACTAGTTTCTCCCTTAAACAGTTTCAGCTGAATCTTTTAGAAACTAGAGAATCAGGGTTATGGTCTGAAAATAAATAATCTTCTGGAACACCGTCAGGAAAAGAAGGAAATTTGATGACCCAATTTTTGCCTATGCAGCATTGCTGGGTAGTGACTTCGCCCTAAAAGTGCAAGTCAGCCAAACCCTAATTGCACCGCACTGTTCACACTAGAGGTCTTTGAATGGCTGCTTCTCATACCAGTCCTCTGAGTCCAGATTAGAAAAGTTTATCTTTCTCTACCTAAAAACTGATTTTCTTAACTTGATATAGGGACAGTTATGGTTCTAAGACAGATTTTGAAAATTCTACGAAGCAAGTAACAAACTGCATTTATTCCACAGTGTCTGACCATCCAGCACATAACACCGTGTATTTACCTTTGCCCTTGGCATCAGCATACTTCCTTACCATCACCTGTCTTCTGGATGTGCACAGAAGTTAGCTCTGTGACCGTCAGGGGGTCTGTATAATCACAGCTACAAACTGCAAAGTGAAACTTAACTTTTCAAGAACAAGTCTTGCTGAGAATTGTGTGATTAAAATTGTTTGTAGGACAATCTTGAAATCATCAGGAAAGGCTCTAATTGATACATACATGGTATGACCTTTGAGACCTAGATCACTTGTGATTTTTAAAAAAAATAAGCATTGATTTGAATATAATTCAGTTTTATAACTTTTTTATTGCAAAACATACCTAACCAAATTTACCATTTTCACTTTTTTAAGCATATAGTTCAAAGGCATTAAGGCACATACTTTCACATTGCTGTACAAGGATTACCACTCTCTCCAGAACGTTTTCATCTTTGCAAACTGTATCTTTAAACAATGACTTCCCATTCACTCATCACAGACTTTGGAAGCCAGAATTCTGCCTTCTGTCTCTATAAAATTTGCTGCTCTAGGTACCTCATATAAGTGGAATCATACAATAGTCACCATTTTGTGACTAGCTTATCCACTTGGCATAACGTCTCCAAGGTTCGCTCATTCATCAGTGCTGTAGTATGTGTCAGAATTTCATTTCTTTTTGAGGTTGAATAATATTCCATTGTATGTATATACCATATTTTGTTTATTGATCAGCCAAAACACATTTAGGCAGTTTCCACCTTTTGGCTATCGTAATGCTTATGTGAACACAGGTATACAGTTATCTTTTTAAGTCCATGAATTCAATATTTTTGTGTCTCTATACCCAGAAGTGGAGCTACTAGATCACATGTTAATCTTGTGTTGAATTTTTGAGAACTGTCATGCTACCACAGTTCCTACACAATTTTGCACTCCCACCAGCAATGCAAAAATATTCCAATTTTTGTACATCCTTACCAATACTTGTTTCTTTCTTTCTCTCTCTCTCTCTCCTTTTTTTCTTATAATGCTGTCTTTCTCTTTTCCATATGTAATCTTAATGGATGATAACTTGCGTCCCATTGTGGAGTTGATTTGCATTTTCTTAATGATTAGTGATGTTGGACATCTTTTCATGTACTTATTGGCCATGAATATCCGTATATCTTTTTGGAGAAATGGCTTTTCAAATCCTTTGTTTTTAATTGTTTTTTTTTTTTGTCATTGTTGAGCTATAAGTGTTATATATTTTGGATGATAATCCTTTATCAGATATATGGATTGTAAATATTTTCTCCCATTTTGTGGACTGCCTTTTCACTCTGTTGATAGTCTCCTTTAAGGCATACATTTTAAAAACTTTAATAAAGTCCAATTTATCGATTTTTTTTCTTTTGTGACTTGTGCTTTTGATGTCATATCAAAGAAACCATCACCAAATCCATTGTCCTGATGATTTGTCCCTGTTTTTCACATAAAAGTACCATAGTTTTAGCTCTTGTTTAAGTCTTTTATCTGTTTTGATTTGTTTGCATGTGAGTGTCCAGTTTTCCCATGTGAATGTCCAGTTTTCCCTACACTGTTGATTGAACACTCTCCTTTTCCTATTGAATGATCTTGAACCCTTGAAGAAAATCATTTGACTGTATATGTAAGGGTTTATTTCTAGGTTCTCTATTCTGCCCATTCAGTTCAGTTCAGTCAATCAGTCGTGTCTAACTATTTGCAATCCCCATGCATTGCAGCATGCCAGGCCTCCCTGTCCATCACCAACTCCCAGAGCTTACTCAAACTCATGTCCATAGAGTCGGTGATGCCATCCAACCATCTCATCCTCTGTCATCCCCTTCTCCTCCTGCCTTCAATCTTTCCCAGCATCAGGGTCTTTTCCAGTGAGTCAGCTCTTTGCATCAGGTGGCCAAAGTGTTGGAGTTTCAGCTTCAGCCTCAGTCCTTCCAGTAAATATTCAGGACTGATTTCCTTTAGGATGGACTGGTTTGATCTCCTTATAGTCCAAGGGACTCTCAATAGTCTTCTCCAACGCCGTAGTTCAAAAGCATCAATTCTTTGGCGCTCAGCTTTCTTTATAGTCCATACATGACTACTGGAAAAACCATAGCTTTGACTAGACAGACTTTTGTTGCAAAGTAATGTCTCTGCTTTTTAATATGCTGTCTAGGCTGGTCATAGCTTTTCTTCTAAGGAACAATTATCTTTTAATTTCATGGCTCAGTATGAAAAGTCAAAAAGATAGGACACTGAAAGATGAACTCCCCAGGTCTATAGGTGCCCAATACGCTACTGGAGATCAGTGGAGAAATAACTCCAGAAAGATTGAAGAGACAGAGCCAAAGCAAAAACAACACCCAGTTGTGGGTATGATTAGTGATGGAAGTAAAGTCCAATGCTGTAAAGAGCAGTCTTGCATAGGAACCTGGAATGTTAGGTCCGTGAATCAAGGCAAATTGGAAGTAGTCAAACAGGAGACGGCAAGAGTGAACATCGACATTTTAGGAATCAGATAATTAAAATGGACTGGATTGGGTGAATTTAACTCAGATGACCATTATATCTACTACTGTGGGCAGGAATCCCTTAGAAGAAATGGAGTAGCCATTATAGTCTCCCCCATTTAGTCTGTATATTTGTCTTTATGGCAGTAACACACTGCCATATACTATAGCTTTTATAATACTATAGCTTTTATAATCTTTGAAACAGTTAGTCTGAGTCCTCCATCTTTGTTATTTTTAAAAATTGTTTTGGCTATTCTGTGTCTTTTGAGATTCCATACAAATTTTAGAGTGGACTTTTCTGTTTCTTCAAAATACATCATAATGATTTTGATAGGGATTATATTGAATCTGTAGATTGCTTTGGTAGTATTAATATCTCAACAATATAAAGTCTTCTAATTCATGAATACAAACTATATCTCCATGTATTTGTCTTATTTAATTTATCTCATCGGTGAGTTTTAGTTTTCAATATATAACTCTTTTACTTCCTTGTTTAAGTTTATTCCTAGGCATTTTCTTCATTTTGATGGTATTATAAATGGAACTTTCCCCTGAATTTTCTTTTTGGATTGTTTATTTTGTGTAGAGAAACAAAGCAAGTTATTTTGTGTTGATTTTGTGTCTTATGACTTTGCTGAATTAATTTAATAGTTCTCACAGGTTGTATGTGTGTGTAATCATTACAGTTTTCAACACATAAGATCATGTCATCTATTAACAGTGATAATTTTACTTCTTACTACCCAACTTGAGTGTCTTTTCTTTCTTTTTCTTCCTTCATAGCTCTGGCTAGAACCTCAAATATTATTTTGAATAGAAGTGGCAAAAAAAGGCTATGGTGCAATTTGTAACATTGACCAATAGCTATTTTCATTGGAGATCAAATGTACAGTCCTAGTTTTCATTAACTCTCACTGGTTCTTGAAAAAGAAAATAATTTGGTAACATTTACCTTCCTTCCACTAATTACAAGTTGGGAGACCAACAGAAGTTAAATAAGATGAATGGGATGGAGAAACAGTCTGAAAATAAATAGTAGAAGTTGGAGCAAAACCATAGAGGCCAGTTGTAATGGCAACTCTGAATTTTGTGGGATCTGAATTTTATATAATTTGGAGGTGCTCCTTAAAGGAAAAAAAATACAAAATTATGACTACAAAGTTAAGCAGTAAATTGAATATTTATTTAAAATGAGAAAATAATTGATAACAAATGTTTGTAGTGTTAGAAATTCAAATTCTTTTCTCTGGGAAACTTTAGGAAATCTGTCAACAATCATTTTTTAAACAGCTTTCCTGATTACAATCTGGTTTTTTCTCCCCATCTACAATACTCTACAACTCCCAGAAACTCTCAGCACTACCAGAAGCTCATGCAGTTGAGGGGCCTTGAGGATGCTGAAGCATCATTTCCTTTCTGGGGACTCTGCTGGCTGATAGTAGGATGCCTGATTGCATATTTCTTTCCCCACATGTTGGCCCTGATGGGTAAGACTGGCAAAAGTTACACTGCATCATTTTGGACAGTTATTTTCTCTACAACTAGAGCTTGAAATATTGTATTGCATCTGTATTTGATTTTTGCTTGAAAGGAACATAATCTATAGCCTTATTTTAATGCCAGGCAATAAAAAAGCATGATTTATTAAACCAATTTATCTTGAAAAATCTTGCCAAGGAAGCTTGACTATGAAAAATTCCAGAAGGATTTGCTGACCACTCAGATTCAGTCATATTATGATCTCCAGATCATACACCTCAAGATTGTCTGTGAAAATTTTTCAGTGTCTTTACAGCTCCGTGTATGTATGTGAATGTGTGCATGTACGTAACTAATGGCAAGGACTCTGATTTTTAGTTCCTTAAAAATATCAGAAATCCTGCATTAGTGTTCTCACAACCTCAAAATGTGATACATTCACTAAGAAAACAAACAGAAAATATTGATATTGTGGTAACTGAGTGTCAAGCCGTATTCTCATATTTGCTTGTTTGATTCTCACAGTGACCCTATAAGGAAAATCCTGTTATTCCCATTTACCATAAGATAAAGCTGAGGCAAAGAGAGGATTATTTTTTCCCAAGTAAACAAATCTAATAAGGTGTGTGCTGCATCTGGAGACTATGATCCCAACTGCAACAGTTTACTACTTCACCAGGCTACACTAACTACTAATGAGTATATTGTATTTATTTTTGATGTGAGGGTCCTCAACTATGAAAGATTATTTTTTTCACCACCCCCCAGTAGAAGACCAATTATTGTACAGTCCCATCATGTTAGTCACAGAATATGTGGCTGACATATATTAGCTTTCTGATTTCTGGCTCATCTGTTTTCTAGAAAATCTCCCCTAGCTTGTGTAGTAAGACTCAACTCTGTCTTCTTTAGTTTTATTTTGCTTTCCTAGTTAGATGTTGTCCTTCATGAGGTCAAGAACCATGTTTTCTCTTTCCTCTGAATCTCTCAGAACTAGGGCATGGTGCTACGTTTATAGAAAGGTGATGATATACATTGACTTATTTGCTGGTATTTTTCTAACAATAAGCCACTGGAAAACTCATTTATCTGTAATTTGCATTAAAAATTATTTGAACCACACATTCCTTCAAACAATATTTATGGAGGGCCCATATGTGATAAGGGCTTCCCAGATGCCGCTAGAGGTAAAGAGCCTGCCTGCCAATGCAGGAGATGTAAGAGACCTGGGTTTGGACATAAGAGACCTGAGTTTGATCCTTGGATCAAGGAAGATCCCCTGGAAGAGGGCAAGGCAACCCACTCCAGTATTATTATCTGGAGAGATCTCATGGACAGAGGAGCCTGGTGGGCTACGGTCCATAGGTCTCAGAGTTGGATACCACTGAAGCGACCTAGCACCCATGCATGCATAAGTGATAAGGATGCAACAAGAATGAAATACAGTTCTGCTGCCATTTAGGGCTTTATGGTATAATAGAAAAACAAATTGTAAACAAATAATTTAGTGATGTGTTACAAAGACATTGGTAAGATTCAGTAAATATGATGGATAAATAAATTAGCTTCAGTGGGGATGGAGTGATCTAATCTTGGTAAGAGGTACCTAACCCATACACTATTAGAATTGAAATAACATTTTATGGATTACTTTTGTCTAATTCCTCATAGGTAAGAAACTGGAATAATAAGATGTTGAATGGGATTTTTCATGTTAGTCCAGGCTTGGCTATTAGGAAAAACAGCTTGTAACAAAAGACCCTATAAATCCACTTCACTTGAAGAGGGCCTTTCATCATCATCTTGAAGGAATTTAGAGGAAACAGAATTAGTTCTACTACCATTGTGCACCCTCTCATCCCAGAATTGACAGATACCTAGAGTCAGGAGGAAAGAGAATCATGCTGGGCAATTTTCGGAGCATGCAGGTGCCTGTAGAAAGACTCCTTCTTTTTACAAGTTTCTCCTCATAAATCCAAATGTTGACAGTGATCAGTTGTACATTTTTACTGAGTCTGTGAGAAGGAGAGACTGAGATCTCTTTTCCTATTTTCTCATCTGGGTGTCCTAGTAGCATAGCCTATGGAGAGTCAGGAAAAAGTTTTGGGAATAGTTTGGTACGTGTTCTTTGAAGGTTGGTGGCATATGGAAGAGAGAAATTGATGCCACTTTCTGATCTGCAGTTTTCTGAAGATAGGAGTCCCATTGCGGTGGTTGAGGCCAGCAAGGCTTTAAGAAATCATGGTGTAGGAGGGCTTTGAAACAATTTGGAGGAATCTTCACCTGTTTCTCCATAGTCCTTAGAGAAGGAGACAGCACAGTTCCTATGGTTCCAAGAGGAGCTCCAGGGTTTCCCAAGCCACTGACTGGCCAAGCGTTGGGGTATTCAACCCAGAGAAAGGATTGGGAGAATGGTATATTGACAGGAGGCCAGTGGGAAATAGTTGATTACTGCTCTCTAGAGGTGCTGGAGTCTTCCTGGGTAAAGCTGATCTTTATCTTGGTATCACCCACACCCTGTACAAACCGGTAACTGCAGAAAGAATTAGACCAAATCAAACTGAGAAATATGGCTCCAAAAGGCAATAGTTAAATACCAGTACCTCTACATTTCTGATTCTCTTCCCTGTTTCCAAACCTGGAAGAGCTATATGCTTAAGAGGGAAGTAGAGAGAATACCCCACCAACACACACACACACACACACACACACACATCCATACATGGTGTCACATTGAGGGGAAACAGTATGAGAAGGGGGACAGATCACAGCCTCTACCACTCCAGTTCTTTTTAGGTACAAACTCAGCATTAACTATAGTATCTTTAGAATAACAGATGTGATATTAGAGTTTGAAACAGGATTAGGTAAGATTTTTAAGATCCAAAAATAAATAATTTGTCCAATATCACATTCCAAAGGAGAATTGAGATTTCATGGTTGAGAATAGTTAAAAAAACATTTCACATTTACAGTTTAAACAGTGCATAGTGGCATATTGGAGAAGGAAATGGCAACCCACTCCAGTAGTCTTGCCTGGAGAATCCCATGGACAGAGGAGCCTGATGGACTATAGTTCATAAGGTTGCAAAGAGTCAAACATGACTGAAGTGACTTAGCCCTGAGCACAGTGGTATATCAAGGTGGGCAGTGAGGGATAGGGGTGCAGCCCATTTTGACAGGGAAACCTGGTTTATTACTGACATTATTTAAAATTACTGAGCCCATGCTGATGATAAAAAGCATACAAACTTTTAGTTGACTTTATTATTTTTGTCGACTTCTCCAAGGACAATGCACTCCTTGCCTGCTTGCAGTTGGAGCAGTGCCTACCATACCTCCCTTGATACAGGACAACCATTTGAGACTACTCCAAAATAGATTTGCACTGGGACCTGTCCAAAGGAAGAAAAATTCTTTTCTTAATGAAAGAAAATGTATTAGAGGTAGAGAATTTTGTAGACATTTTATAATTCTAGCTTTGATTTCAAATCATTTCTCTGTTTCTTTAAATTAGTTCCAGGTATAGACAGATAGAGTAGATCATTGGGGTCCTCTGGGAAGCAGATATGAAGACACAGTTGTGAGCACAGATGATTACTCTGGATTAATGCCTGAGAAAGATAAGGAGGGGGCAGGTGTGGACAGAGAGAGCCTTAGTCTACAACAGGGATTGATAAAGTCTCAGGCAACCCAGTAGGGTGCTGGGAGGAAGGATTACTTGTTAGTCCCCTGCATTGGGCCAGAAATGGCAGTCTCTAGTAATACTACTGCCCAGCCGTTGACTGCAGGCTCCCCAGAATGAGCATTTTCTGGAAAGCTGAGGTGGATCCTGAAGGTGTGGCAGCTAGAGGCTGTCAGCCACATAACCCCCTTGCAGTTGAAGAGCACTTCTCTCTTGAAAGGAAATGTAAGCAGTGGGTATACCTGGCTCCCACACCTGGACACAGTAAATTTCTGCATCCCCAGCTTTTCTGTTAATTTCACAAGTGTAGTAAGTACTCTGTGATGCCTAATTAGATATTCACCCGTCACATCTATACAGCCAAGTACCATTTGGACACCCAGCAAGCTCAACTGTTAAGAGTCAATTTAGTAAACATGGAACTGGAGGCACAGTGTAACTTGACTAGATTCTGTGTCACATTTCAGCTTCGTTTTGATCAAATGAAGTGCTGGTTGTTTGACAAAAAGGAGTATCTTTTATTCATATTTGTATCTTACCACCCCCCACAAAAGAAAATACAGGGCCTGACAGGGCACCTGCTGCCCAGGAGGATGACAGCAAATGTTGTATCTGGTAGAATGACTGATTCTAGAATGTTTTACCTTCTTCCCTTAACTTCATGTCTGTATAAACAGTCTTTGTGTGACTTGCTATTGCTGGTTCTGAATCTGGTTTTGAAATCAATATATTTTGTCTATTTTCTTCTTTATGAAAGAAGGAATAAAAATCCCCAAATGGTTAGAGAGAATTCAAATAAAACCATGCTAAGGAGAAGAAATGCTATATATAAAAAAGACTAAAGAGCTATTTTCCAGGATCTGTCACTCCAGTGACATCTTCAGTAAAATAACCTTCTGCCCATCATCCTGGAGAGCAAGGCTGGGAGCAAGACATGTTATAGATTGAGGAAGCCAAGCCCTCATATGTCAAGACGAATTTTAAAAAGAAGGAAGAGAAAAAAGAAGGAAGAAAAGGAGGGAGGTTATAGAAAATAACTGTTTACAAAAATATGAAGGTTGAAAGGTTCCTTTGTGTAAATTTAAACAGCTCATTTTTTCAGTGGGCTGAGGATAGTTTTTTGATTAGAGATAGCTTGCTTCCATGATGAGAATGTCTAACGACAAAGTTGGGATGAAACATGAATGTCAGGAACCCTTTAGTAGCCACCAAGGAATAACCTGTCCTTTGCAAGTCTGGCGAGTCATGAGGCTGCCATTAAACCTAAATAAGTTGTTTTCAGAGGATATGGCTTGGTTTTAAAGCTGTCCATGATGAATGCCTTTCTGTGCTATGAGACACCCCTTGAGTCCTGACTTCCTGAGAGGACCCGGGGAGAGCTGCAAATGGGGAAGCTGAAACCGAGCCACATAGGGGCTTCCTGGAAGGCTCTTTGATGCAACTGATTATGATGTTCTGCAGGATAATTTACTTGTTTCAAGTGCATGATTAATGAGATTATTATTCATAATTAGGAAATGCCCAGGGAGCAAAGAACACAAACAGTGTTCTGACTAGCTGTCAGTAATTGTCAGGAACACACTAATAATGCCCAGGAAATGAAAAGGCCCCCGCATTTTCCTTTAATTTTGTTTAGGAATGTGATTTCCTAACAGCAATCGAGTGCTATGGGCAGTGTTTCTCCTTCAGATTGTGTCACCTCAAAGTGCCATTCTTCACTGCATCCCCATGTACATAGTACATAAAAGAGTAGGCCTGAGGTCAGATAGCATTGTTTAATGCATTATGGCCTTTCTTGTAGAAGGCTTTGCAAATAATATCTCCCTCTTCTCTTCATCCTCATCTTTTCCTAAAATCACATGTGGTGCCAGTCCCTTTAGGAGACACATCGTACTGGAGGAACTGACTTTGCCTATAATGAGAAACCTTTATAAGGCCAGTCAACTTGATTTGTATCAAATGCCCTCTCTTCTGATAGTGGTGGGGGAGAAAGTCTTAGCAGCTTTCTTTCTATAGGAGCTCCTCCAGGTTTGTTTATTTTTTTTCTGTTATGATTTCTTTTTCATATAATAGTTTCATGTTATTTAGTGTGAATCCATTGTAGTGACTAGTCTTTGGGTATATTGTGTGTGTATGCTAGTCGCTCAGTTGTGTCCAGCTCTATGCGACTCTCTGGGCTGCAGCCCATCAGGCTCCTCTGTCCACAGGATTCTCCAGGCAAGAATACTCGAGTGGGTTGCCATTTCCATCTCCAGGGGATCTTCCTGACCCAGGGATTGAACCCAGGTCTCCTGCATTGAGGGCAGACTCTTTACCGTCTGAGCGACAAGGTATATTAATTGCATTCATTTCTGTGCCCCAAAAGCTGAGACCAGATGCTGGCACAGCATGGCTTCCATAAGGTGCTCATCCTGAGAGGGTGACCAGTTGGCAGCTTTATGTGACATCCACCTCTGCTCTTGACCTCTTCCTGTCCCCTGCGGGCATGGCAGACACTGTAAGCAGAGACACTTAAGGTTTATTATTTTGCAGTGTAACCAAATGTTGGGAGGTTAAGCATCCCATATTGTAATGGATGGCACAGACCCACAGAGCATGCTGATACACTCAACAGGCTTAGAAAGGACTATGTAACTATGATGGGGGTTCATGATATATATGTATATATATAACCCTTTTCTGTTTCTTTTCTCTTCTTTCTGCCTGTTAGCTTCAGAGTGCTCCAGAGTTCAGTCCTTGGTCCCTTCTTTATATTATACTCAACTCTTTCCCTCTCATCTGCCCCTGGGGAACTTAACTCCTATGGTTTTAAATACTATCTAATTGCTGACTACAATGGAATGTATATTCTAGCCTTGACCTCTACCCTGAACTTCATACTTATACATACAAGTTGTACATCCTACAGTTTACTTGTTTAACATGCAATTCAAATTGAGTGTGTTTGGTTTTTTTTATTTTAATTTTGTTATTGAGCTGTGATTAACATTCAATATTAAATTAGTTTCAAGTATACCATATAGTGATTCAGTATTTTTTTACACATTATGAAATGATCACTACAACAAGATTAGTTACCATCTGTTATTCCTTCTTAAAAATATCTCTCCCCAAACCTACTTTACTCACAATCTCAGTTGAGGGCAATTCTGTTATTTCACTTGTTGAAGCCAAAAACCTTAGAGTTGTTCTTGGCTCTTGTTTTTCCTTCCTAAGCCTCATCAAAACTGCCAAGAAATTCTGTTAACTCTAACTTCAAAACACATCTGCTATATGCCCACTTTTCTCCAGCTTTACTGCTATCCTGGTTGGAGCCATGGTTATTATCTCTTGCCTGGATTATAGTAACACTCTCCTAATTAGTCTCTCCGCTTCCAGTCTCAGGCCCCAGTAGATGATTTTCAACAAAACAGCTGAAGATAGCCTTTAAAATTTTAAGTCAGATTGCATTACTCTGCTCAACCCTTCCAATGCCTCCCTACTCCATTCTGAGTAAAAATCAAAGTTCTTACAGGGTCTAGCCCTCTGGTGCTGCTCCAACTTCATCTCCTTCTCCTCGTCCTCTCTAACTCAACTTCTGCTGCCCTGGCTTCTGCGTTGCTCTTGGGGCACACCAGGCACACTTCTGCCTTAAGATTTCGCTTAGTGGTTTCTTCTGCTTAGAATACTCCTCATCCTAGACATCCACACAGCTGGATTTCCTTACCTTCTTTGTATCTTTGTACAGTTTAACTTTGCATTGTTTAGTCACTTAGTCATGTCTGACTCTGTGCAACCCTATGGGCTGTAGCCTACCAGGCTTCTCTGTCCATGGGATTCTCCAGACACTGGAGTGGGTTGCCATTTCCTTCTCCGAGGGATGTTCCTGGCCCAGGAATTGAACCTACATCTCATCTCCTGCATTGGCAGGCAACTCCTTTACTCCTGAGCCAGCAGGGAGCCCCAGCGTTTCTTTAGTATCTTTACATTGGTCATCCCTTTTTGAGTTGCAGTTCGCTTTTCCCATCTGGCCATCCCACTGGTTCCTTCTGTACTATTTTTAAAAAATTACTTTTTACTGAGGTAACATTGATTTACAACATCATGTGAGTTTCATGTGTACAACATTATATTATTCCTTCTATATATAAACATTTTTTTTGAAAGTTGCTCAATCGTGTTTGACTCTTTGCAACCCCATGGACTATACAGTCCATGAATTCTCCAGGCCAGAATACTGGAGTGCATAGCTGTTCCCTTATTTGGGGCATCTCCCCAACCCTGGGATCAAACCCAGGTCTCCCACATTGCAGGCAGCTTCTTTACCAGCTGAGCTACCACAACATGCTCACCACCAAAAATTTATAGTTTCCATTCATCACCATACAGTTGACCTCCCTTTACCCATATCACCCTCACCCTGTCCCAGCATCCCCTCTGGTAATCTTCGTTGTGTTCTGTGAACACACACACACACCACATCTTTTGTATCCATTCATTCATTGATGGGCACTTATATTGTTTCTGTATCTTGGATTTTGTAAATAATACTGCAGTGAACATACTTGTACATATACCATTTCAAACTAGTGTTTTTGTATTGTTTGAATAAATACCAAGAGTGGGATAGCTTGATCATATGGTAGTTCTATTTATAATTTTTGAGGTATCCTCATACTGTCTTCCATAGTGGCTGCATCAATTTACATTCCCATTAACAGTGTATGAGAGTTCCCTTTTCTCCACATCCTTTCCAGTTCTTGTTATTTCTTATATTTTTGATAACAGTCATTCTAACAGGTGTGAGGTGATAGCTCATTGTGGTTTTAATTTGCATTTCCCTAATAGTGAGGAATACTGAACACCTTTCCATGTGCCTGTTGGCCATCTGTATGTCTTTGGAAAGATGCCTATTCAGCTCCTCTGTCCAATTTTTAATCAGGTTTTTCGGGATTTTTTGGTGTTGAGTTATGAGTTCTTTACTCTCTGCATTCCTTTTATCACTGTTTGATTGTACTTAGCACTCCCTAGCAGGCTACATAGTTCAGGTGTTATCTTTATTGTTTATTGTCTGTATCTCAAACCCCAAATAAAAGCCCCATCGGACTGCATTTCCAAGTTAAGACACTGGGACATGTGATACATAAGTAATATATCAAATAGTTGACTTCCTCAAAAGGACCTTTGAAATATTTGGGATGCAAATATCTCTCAGCATGAACAGCCTTTAATGGTCTAGTACAGGCTACATACAGTTTAGGGGGGATTCCTTCCCAGACGTGTCTGTTACTAGTTGAGTTGATAATGAGTTAAATTGTTTCTGGTATTTTAATTCAGCCTCTGAGCTCTCTTGAGATATTTTGGACAAAGTCCAAGGTTCTTAAATGTGGGTCATTTTCATCTAGGTATCAGCTTTCAACTCATAGGGTACTTGACTACATAAATCAATTAAAGAAGAAGAAGAAGGAAATATGAGCTGTAAAATATTGACTCACAAGGTGTCTGCAAATGACCCTGGATTTAATATTATTTGGGGCCAACTTGTCTCTGATGGCCTCAATAATTGGGCAAAACTGTTCAAATAGTGTTCAGTCCTTCCTGGCTTTGGTGATAATGACCAGAGATTAATGGATCAAAAAATCATAATCATATTCGTGAAGATGGGCCTGTGTATTGATCATAAAGTTATGAAAACATCATTGCTTACCTTAAGTATGTCAGGCCTGGGATAAAATTATAGACACCACTGGAATAAATGAAAAGTTCCAGGCAAAATGCATCTGATTTATATGTGGGAAGAGCCACATATACCTTGTGGCCAGGGATCATCCTGAGAAACTTAGAGCAAGCTTCCCTGTTGTTCTGTTACAGGGCAAAATAGGAGGCAATTTTTTTTCAGGATTGGGCTTCTCTTGTGGCTCAGCTGGTAAAGAATCTGCCTGCAATGTGGGAGACCTGGGTTCAATCCCCAGGTTGGGAAGATCCCCTGGAGAAGGAAAAGGCAACCCACTCCAGTATTCTGGCCTGGAGAATTCCATGGACTGTATAGTCCATGGGGTCACAAAGAGTTAGACACGACTAAGTGGCTTTCACTTACTTGCACTTTTTTCAGGATAGCAGGTGGCAAATTCTCAATCAGTGTGAAAGTGGAACTTAATCAAAATTAATACCTTTAACAAATTTATTAAGCACCTACTAAGTAGCTTGAATGTGTGAATTACCCAGGGATTTAGCATTCTAATTCAGTGGGTCTGGGGTAGGGCCAAAGAGCCTACATTTCTCACCAACTTCCAGTTGATATTGATTATACTGGTCCCAGGCTCACTTTTGAGTAGTAAGGACCAATATTATAAACTTTTATTCTCTTGAAACATTGTCCGATACTACTCCTCTCGCAAGATTGCCCCAGGATTACTTGTTCTTGTGTATGTGTGTTTAGTCCTATGCAGTTTTGCCACCCATGTATGTTTGTAGATTCACCATCACAGTAAACATATAGAACAGTTCCATCATTCCCAAAATCCCCACCCCACAACATTGCTAACCTCTGGCAACTGCTAATCTGTTACCATCTCTACAATTTTGTCATTTTGAAAATGTTATATAAATAGAATTATGCAGTATGTAACCTTTTGAGATTGGTGCTTTCACTTTGTGCTTCTTCGGAGAGTCATCTAGATTTTTGCCTGTATCAACAGATCATTCCTTTCTATTGGAGAGAAGTGTTCCTTGGGATTAAAGTACCACAGTTGGTTTAACCTGTCACCAGTTGAAGGATATCAGGGTTGTGTGTCCATTTTCAACTATTAGAGGTAAACTGCTCTGAACCTTTGTCTACAGATTTTTGTGTGAACTTAAGTTTTCATTTCTTTGGGTGAATAACCAAGATTGCAGCTGCAGGGTGATACGGCTTCGCTGGTAGCTCAGATGGTAAAGAATCTGCCTGTAATGCAGGAGACCCCGGTTCAATTCCTGGGTCAGGAAGATCCCCTGGAGAAGGGATAGGATACCCACTCCAGTATTCGTGGGCTTCCCTGTGGCTCAGCTGGTAAAGAATCCATCTGCATTGTGGGAGACCTGGGTTCAATCCCTAGTTTGGGAAAATCCCCTGGAGGAGGGCATGGCAACCCACTCCAGTATTCTTGTCTGGAGAATCCCCATGGACAGACGAGCCTGGTAGGCTACAGACTATGGGGTTGCAAAGAGTTGTTCACAACTGAGCGACTAAGCACACAGCACACACACGCACACACACACGGTACTTTTATGTTTAATTTTATATGTAAGTGCCAAATTGTTACCCAGCAAGGCTGCATAGTTTGATATTCCCACTAGCAAAGTTTGAGTGTACCAGTTTCTCCTCATCCTTGCCAGCATTTGGTGATGTCACTATTTTTTTTTAAATATATTAGCACACACTTCTTTTTATTACATTGAAATTAGTCAACGGTCTAACAACAAAAGGGCTGCTTATGGAATGCTGTTATGTTAAACTTTACTTATAGGATGTTAAACCCTTAGAACTAAGCTTTTCTGTATAGTTGCTGCTACAAAAGGTGGTTTTACACAAACACTAAATTAAAAAACAAAAACAAAAAAGCTTCAGAACACGATGAATTACTTTTATTTTGGTATGCATCCACATCTCAGCATTTAGTGATCCTGAACAAAAAAGTGAAAAAATGCAGCAGTTTGCCAGGGATTTTGGCAATCTCTCATGCACACTGAGTTTTTCCTTAATCCCTGTTGAGGACCATGAGAAGCAGCACCAAAACCAAAGTATACACCAACCAAGGTTCTTTTTGTTCCAGTTGTCAGATTCCAAACTAGACCCAGATGGATTGCAAAGATGAGCAAGTGAGAGCGCTGTTTAAAACTTCTTGAAATTGTAAAAGCAATTACAGGAAAAGAAAATTCATTTAGAGGGATTGTGTGTGCTGACAGGAGTCTTCTATTGCCTTTCTCCAAGTTTATCCACCAAAGACTTTGAGAGCTGGCAGGTCTGAGTAACTCTGGTGATTGTTCTCTTCACCTCATCAAAACATGAGCAAAAACCACTACAATATTGTAAAGTAATTAGCCTCCAACTAATAAAAATAAATGAAAAAAAAAAAAAAGAAAACGCATCAGCCAATGATGACAGCAGAGAGTGGCAGGGCTGAAAACCCTTTATTCCCATTATTCAAATCCCAGGCTGGTGGAGAGTAAATAAAGTGGTTGTAAAGCTAAATGAGGAAGATCAGAGACTGTTTCCAACCTTACCTGATGGCTTCTGGCCAAAGCAAGGAGGTGTCATGGAAAGTATTGGATGGTGACGGTGCAAAAAGGGACTTGAGGAGGAGGAAGGATAAAGCAGCACCTCTTGGTTACGGTAGGGAGAGAAGTGCTATGGGAAAAGCCCTGAATTCCTCACCAAAGGCTAACTTCAGAGGGGAGCAGAGTGAGTTAGGATCTATGCTTTGGTCATGGGTGGTAGTGGAGAGTGAGGAGAAGGATAATGGCTTGAAGGAGTCATCATTTAAGACTTAAAGAAACCAGGAGGGGATGGGGGAAAAGGCAGAGATCCCAGGCCATGTAATCAGCAGCAAGGATGAGTTAGATGTGACTAGTTAGATCTAACAATTGAGTTAGTTGTGCCCTGCTGGTTGTGACGGGAATCAATTTAAATATACTTTCTTGGACCCAGAAGTTCAACTTTGTGGATTGTGGATAGTGGTTACACTTGACAGATTTATTTGTTATAGCACAACTTATACATTTCACATGGACACAAAATTAGTGTCATTTACAGTGTCTGAGAATAAATTGCCTTTGAATGGGCACTTCCTTTCCAGTAATTTGAGGTCTCCAAGATGTATCTAGAAAATTTACTACTTGGGAAAAAAAAAAGTGAAAACTGCTTAAATCTCATGGGGGATATGGGAGGGCGTGTGGTTTTTTTCTTTTGGATTAACTACTATATAACACTGTCCTTCAGGCAGCTGAGGAAGTTTCATATTTTCTTTAGACATTAGGTGCCAAAGCTCTTGTAGGATAACTTTGATGCTGGATGAATTTTGCCATTTTGCTAGTACTGATATGGCTCTTGGGTCCACAACTCCATTGAAACTATTAACTCCATCTATATTAATTTTTGTTACAAATCTTACAAAAGGGCACGCTTCTAGGCATTTAGGTCCACATCCTAGTTCAAGGCTGTATATTCAGTTTTCACAGATTGTTCTTGGGGGCCCAGTTATCACTCCTGTCCATCTTGTAAGTGTCATGTGTAGGTCATTTTCTAGACCCCAGCTAACTGCCATCTCCTAATACTTTCTGACGTTTTTCGAGTTCTAACCATTGAAAATTGCAAGAGGCCTTTACTCCTGAGCCTGTGGTGGCTGCCAACTGCATTGCTGTCACTCTTTCACTAGTTTTTCCTTATTTTAGTAATTCTAATAGATATATAGTGATATCTCAAAGTGGTTTTAATTTACCTAATGGTTAATGATGTCAAACATCTTTCTTATGCTTCTTTGTCATTTGAATATTATCTTTAGTTAAATGTCTGTGTTTATCCCAGTTTCTCACTGAATTTTTCTTTTGTTGTTTCTATTGATTTTAATAGTTCTTCATATGTTCTAGATACTGCCACTTTGTCATATACTTCTTTAGAACTGTTTTCTCTCAGTCTTAAGCTTGCATTTCATCTTCTTCACAGAGTCTTTTTGCAGAGCAAAGGTTTATAATTTTAGTGAGGTCCAGTTTATCATTTTTTCCTTTTATGGATTATGCTTTGGATATCATGTTTAACAATAGCTCGCCTAGACCTGATCCCAAAGAATTTCCATTATTTATTTTCTCATAAATATTTTATAATTTTAAGTATTACATTTAAATCCTTGAACATTTTGCACTTTTTTTTTTTTTGGTATAAGGTGTGAGATTTAGCTCAGATCTTATTACACCTCTTGAGGTATAGCATGAGATCCAGGTGGGTGTTATGTTCAGTTTCCCACTAGACTCCACTAGTATCACCCTTAAAAAAGTGGAGCAGGGCATTTACACCTCACTGCAGACAGCTGAAGTTAAGTTCAGTCAGCCCTTCCCTCTGCTGACATCTTCCCAGCAAATGTGTGACACTGATTTTTACTGCCTTGTTGATTCTGAGTGAATGTGGAAGCTCAGCAGCTCCCTGCTGGGCCCCGCTGACACTACATGAGGAAAGGGAAATAGAGTGTCTGCCAGCTCCACTTCTCATCACCTCATCTACCTCATTGCTAGGGAGTAGGAGGTGAGACGCTGTTCCCCACTGTGCTCCACAGACACAGGGAAAGGACTGTGAAGCTTGGTGGGGACCAGCTCTGCCTCATACTACCTCATTTAGTCTTGTTTCTTTCAGGAAGATGTGGACAGTCTGTTCACTGCTGGATCCTACTGACACCATCCTGAGTGGGAGGGAGAATGATAATAATACCTGCTCTGACTGGTGTGGATGGAAGATCAGATCCCTACTCAGCTTCGCCAATACTTTTCCTGCAGGGGAATCATTGGTGGACTTCCCAGGTGCCTCAGCAGTAAGGATCCGCCTGCCAATGCAGGGGGCATGGGTTTGATCTCTGGGGGGGGGGGGGAAGATCACCTGGGGGAGGAAATGGCAACCCATATTTTAATTTTTTATTTAATTTTTAAAAATTTCCCCAGTATTCTTGCCTGAGAAATCCCATGAACAGAAGAGCCTGGTGGGCTACAGTCCACGGGGTCACAAAAAGTTGCACACAAGTGAGCAACTAAACAGCCAAAACCGCAACAACAAGGGGGATATGTGCACAGCCTGCCTCTGCCAAGCAGAGTATAGATGACTAGCTCCCCACTTAGTCCTGCCAGCTCCACTGGGCAGGGGAATCAGAGGGCTGCCGCCTCTCTGTGGTACAGGGGGGAGTTGCAGAATGAAAGATCAGCTTGCGCTTGCTCCAGTGGAACTGTGGGGAAGGGGTACAGTTTTTCCATTGTTCCATTTATTTTGGGCTGGAATAGGGTGGCTGTTTCGGAGAAGGCAATGGCACCCCACTCCAGTACTCTTGCCTGGAAAATCCCATGGACAGATGAGCCTGGTAGCCTGCAGTCCATGGGGTCGCGAAGAGTTGGACATGACTGAGTGACTTCACTTTCACTTTTCACTTTTATGCATTGGAGAAGGAAATGGCAACCCACTCCAGTGTTCTTGCCTGGAGAATCCCAGGGATGGGGTCGCACAGAGTCGGACACGACTGAAGTGACTTAGCAGTAGTAGTAAGGTGGCTATTGCAAAAAAGGTTTCTGTTGTTAAGGTACCCATTTTCTGGGCCTCTATCTAGGGGAATCGGTTTTTTTGTTTTGATTTGTTTCATTTTAATCTGTGCTTTTTTGGATTGGAGGCTTTTGTGGAATGGTGTTTGAGAAGTGATAAGAAAACCCAGGAAACTCACTGCCATGTTGTTCTTCAAGCCCCTGCAGTTTAAACCTTCACAGAAGAGACTGCTGTGGAAAGGAACTGGCTTGCTCCGGGTTGTTACTGAGGACCAGTCCTTTCTCTCAGCCATGGATATTGCATTCTCTGAACCTGAGGGCCCAGCTGTGACACTTCCGTTGTTTCCCATTAAAATTCTCTTTAATAAGGATTGAGAGGAGTAAGGCTTCAGTTCAGACAGTCATCCTGGTAGCTTCAAGAGGTGCTATCGACCTCTGAGGGGTTACATGGGATGACAGAAAAGGAAGCTCTGGCCTGCCTCCTTGTAGCTACATCATATCTTTAAAAAAAAAAAATAAAAGAGCTACTGGCTTCTCTTTTTGCTTCTGAATGTGGTCTTTGCCAACACCCTTCCAAGTCCAGTATGCTTTATGTTCCTTATTACTGAGCTCATATTTTTTAAGATGCTCCCCTCTAGAAAGGTCCTGGCAATAAATGATTGAACTTCATAGAATTTATTTATTTATTTTAGAATTAAAAAAAAACACACACATTTGGCTGGGCTGGGTCTGAATTGAGGCATACAGGGTCTTTGATCTTGCAACACGTGGGATCTGTTGTTGCAGCATGTGAGATCTAGTTCCCTGACCAGGGATTGAACACAGGCTCCTGTATTGGAAGTGTGGAGTCTTAGCCACTAGACTGCCAGGGAAGTCCTTCGTAGAATTTATTCTTAGCTTCTTGCCCCTCAGTTCATGTCCTCTCTGCCCACTCTTAGGATAACTCAGAGTGCCCAGTGTTTTATGACACTGCATTTTTAACATCTTTTTATGAAATAGAGAAATGTGGCAGGCTTGTAGAAATATCTGACAAGCTTTGGTGTTTAAAGCACCTATGAAAACACTTTTTAGATTCATTAATAGTTTATCAATAAATAGTTAGAACTTACATGTAAATTTCTCAAATGTTTTTTAGAGAAAGTGTAAGTTCTTGCTCTGTATCAGATATAACAGAATCATAAGACACACAAGAAAATCAACCAAGTCATCTAGACTTAATAGTAAAATTCAAACACCAATGCCATTTATAATGGGAAATCTGAATTTTTTTTTTTATTTATGAAGCAACGTTATCTTTTCTAACTATACATGGAGATGAGGGCTCAAAAGATCACACAATCCAAACTTCATTTGGAGATGAGGAAATATGCTCAGAGGACGTAAATGGCTTGTCCAAGATCACAGACCCAATTAATTCTGAATTAAGATTCATATCTCTTAATTCTTGGACCAATATTATTTTCATTACGTCAGTGGTTCTCACATTTTAGGGTACATTAGAATCACCTAGAATGGCATGTTTAAAAACAGACTGCTGGGTCCCACCCTCAGAGTTTCTGATTGAGTTTTTAGAGTATAACATAAAAACTTACATCTCATACCAGATTCCACACAGCTGCTGATGCTGCTGCTCTCAGGGACCATTCTTGAGAACAGCTGAATTGCTGCATTTTCCTCTATTTCTATTCTATTTTACTTTAATGAACATCTTTATTTTTACCTTTATATCTTGGATAACTTTAAAAGCACACAAAAGTGGACCAGAGACTATGTATAAGGAATCCTTATCAAACACCATCAGCCATCCAACAGTGGCCAATCTAAAGAACCTGACATAACACTTTAATCTTTACGCACTTTTGTCTGAGAGACAGATATTCTTAGATGTCAAAAAGGTCTAATAAGTATAAGTTCTTGTATTATAACTCTAGTATTTTTCAGTTTGTGGTTTTATTTAATGTAGGCTGTCTTTACAACTTTAAGAAAAGATGGAGACAATGGTTTAACAGCTTCCATATTACAAGGAAGGAAAAATAAAAATGCTCACATGGTTCTTACATGATTCACCCAGGACTCATACTTAAGTCTGACTCTAGAATTTATTAATAACTTGCTAATCATCATCATTCAGTTGCTTTAATTAAAGCCAAACTCATCTGATTTAAGACAAAGACACTATCTTAGTCCATTTTGCTGTAATAGAATGTCATAGGCTGGGTGACTGTAACAACATTTATTCTCACAGTTCTAGAGACTGGTAAGTTCAAGCTCAAGGCTCTGGCAGATTCAATGTCTTGTGAGAGCCTACTTCTTGCTCATAAACAGCCATCTTGCTATCCCAAATGTTAGAAGGATGAGGGGTCCCTCTGGAATCTCTTTTATAAATGTCACTAATCCCATTCATGAGGTTCTACTCTCATGACCTAATCACCTCCCAAAGGCCTTACTTCCAAATACTACCATAATGGGGATTAGGGTTTCAAAATATGAATTTGGGGAGGATGCAAACATTTAGTCTATTAGTCAGTCATTTAATTCAGTCGCTCAGTGGTGTCTGACTCTTTGTGACCCCATGGACTGCAGCACACCAGGCTTTCCTGTCTATCACCAACTCCCAGAGCTTACTCAAACTCATGTCCATTGAGTCAGTGATGCCATCCAACCATCTCATCCTCTGTTGTCCCCTTCTCCTCCTGCCTTCAATCTTCCCCAGCATCAGAGTCTTTTCCAGTGAGTCAGTTCTTTACATCATGTGGCCAAAACTTTGGGCCTTCATCTTCAGCATCAGTCCTTCCAATGAATATTCAGGACTGATTTCCTTTAGAATTGACTGGTTTGATCTCCTTGCTGTCCTAGGGACTCTCAGGGTCTTCTCCAACACCACAGTTCAAAAGCATCAATTCTTTGGCACTCAGCCTTCTTTATGGTCCAACTCACATCCATACATGACTACTGGAAAAACCACAGCTTTGACTAGATGGACCTTTGTGGGCAAAGTAATGTCTCTGCTTTTTAATATGCTATCTAGGTTGGTCATAGCTTTTCTTCCAAAAAGCAAGTGTCTTTTAATTTCATGGCTGCAGTCACCATCTGCAGTGATTTTGGAGCCCAAGAAAATAAAAGTCTGTCACGGTTTCCACTGTTTCCCCATCTATTTGCCATGAAGTGATGGGACCAGATGCCGTGATCTTAGTTTTCTGAATGTTGAGTTTTAAGCCATCTTTTTCACTCTCCTCTTTCACTTTCATCAAGGGGCTCTTTAGTTCTTCTTTGCTTTCCGCCATAAGGGTGGTGTCATCTACATATCTGAGGTTATTAATATTTCTCCCAGCAATCTTGATTCCAGCTTGTGCTTCATCCAGCCTGGCATTTTGCATGATGTACTCTGCATATAAGTTAAATAAGCAGGGTGAAAATATACAGCCTTGACGTACTCCTTTCCCATTCAGTCTATAGCAGGCACATAACTGACTGCACTTATTATATATATGTGGCCAGTAATGGTGGTACAGTATTAGTACTTGTGAGGAAATGGTAAGTGGTTGGTGGCCCAGGAATATTCAGACCTTCTTGTGGAGTGAAAGTGGCTGTATTTCCAGTCAAACTTCCAGTGACATTAATTGCCATAAGGATTTCAGCATCACCACCTGATGCAATGTTCATGCCAGAGTATGGAGTTCTCCATTCATTTAGGACCTGAATCTCACTGAGTCTGTCTCTTGCTTTCAGAAATGTAGATAGTATTTGCCATTTATGTGCCTCCAACAAATTGTGAAGTTTAATGTGCTATCAAGAGCTTTTTAGATGAATATTCAAATATAGTACCATGTGTCTCTAAATAGTTCCCTATATTATACATTTATGAATAGTTCATACGCAATTATGATCCAATCATCAGAAATATAAAAGTAGAAAATACCTACATGTGTTAAATAAAATGCCACTCAGCATTGGCATCTGATGAAATCTTATCCTAAACTCCAAATCCTTACACTGATCAAACAGTTACCACCTTTTGCAATATAACTGATTCGCTTAATGTGTACCTCTCTGTGACAGACATTATACCCCCTGCTTTCTAAGCTTAGCACAGATTAAAAAACAAAAAGTCAGAGAAAAGCCACCTGAGATGAAACCTGACAGTTACATACTTTCTTATCACTGACCTGTGGCTGTTTAAAATGTGATTCTGATTTCTTTTCTTCATGTTTGTTAATTTGGGACAATAATGAGTGGTTTTAGGACACTGTATGAGTTGACAGCTGTTTTTATCTAAGCTCTAGAAGAAAAATAAAAACGTCCACTTTGTGTATTTTTATATTAACAGATTTGCATCCAGTACAGATTAATTAGCATATGAAAAGTTTCTCATCAGAGTTGCAACTGCAAATGTCAATGAGATATCATCAGAATAGTTAAAATTAAAAGAACTGACATGCCAAGTGTTGGCAGCGATGAAGAGTAGCTGGAATTCATTCACATTGCTGGCTGGAAGTAAATTGGTAAAACTGCTTTGGAAAACTGTTTTAACAGCAATTGGCAAGGCTAAAATACGAATACCCTAGGATCCAGTAATTCCATTCTTGGCCCTGTACACAAACATAAATGTGTACGTGTGTACCAAAATGCATGGACAGAAATGATCTTCCCAGCCAGAACCTGAGAACAACACAAATTGCAACCACAGGTGAATGGATAAATACATGTGATATATTCATACAATATAGGATATAACTCAGCAATAAAAAGAATAAACTACTGATATATGCAAATACATAGATGACACTCCCATATACAGTATTGAGCAAAAGAAAGTCAAACACAAAAGAGGACAAACTGTATAATTCCTTTTATATCAAATTCAAAAACAGCCAAAACTTTTGGGAGTATTGACTATGAGAAGGCACAAGGGAGCTTCCTGGAGTTCTGGATATGTCCTATACCTTGATATCAGATGCTGGTTTCATGGGAGTAAAAATTCATTAAGCTTTACCCTTAAGATCTGTTTGCTTACTAAAATATTTTCTTAAAAAATAGAACTAAAAAGATAATCCAAAATTGTCAAAATGTCCAATTGAATGAACACTTCTAGCCAGGCTCATTTCAAAGTGTGCAAACTTGGTCCCATAGAATTAAAGCTTTTCAGAGGCATCAGGTTATATGTCTCGAGCTTATTAGTGGGTAGTATATTTTCAGTGCTCTGCTCAGGAACCAACGATGCTTAAAGGTAGATTTAGTATCATCTCTTTTTATTGTACAGTGCCACATGGAAGCAGCAACATCTCATATCCCACATTTTGAGTTGAATACTCAGTCATATAACTCATAATTTTCTACTCATAAATATACAATTAAGCAACTTAACAGCCATCACAACTTACACAACTCCTGAAAAGCAGTCATTTAAGTAACTACTGGATTTACCCAATCCTGGAAAGTTTCTGCTGAACAAAATAGGCATCATTTTTTCCCTGAGATTTTGGGAAAATGTCTATACATATCTTATTTAATAGTTTTTTTGTTTTTTTTTTGTTACAGATAGATGTCTTCTTCCCCCCCCACCAACACACATACTCTGTCATTGTATGCACACCCAGAAAAAACATATGGCCTTGATTCTAAGACATATTCTGAATGGGACTATCTTCTACCTGGAATGCGGTATCTTAAAAATGTACACAAAATAGGAAGGTGCTCTCAGCCTGAGGAGACTCCCACTATGAAGACATCTGCTAAGGTGTTGCGTTTGGCTTTTGCTAAAGTTTTGCACTACCCTCTGTTGCCCCAGATACAAAATGACACGGAATTAATTCCAGGAATGAAACTTTGAGTCATGGGTTTTGTGTCTGGAGTGCTTTTTCAGCACTGCCTTTCTGATCTTTGAAATGGAGCAAACCCTTGTATCCTGGAATTAATTTTTCCACCAGAGGAGATTCTCGAATATAATTTTTTTTTGAGAGGGGTCTGTTCTTCATATTGTAGTCATGAGGTCTTACTAAATGCATCATCTCTGCTAGTTAAAACAGACTACTACAAGCCAGGTGCTACTCTCAGCATTGCAATGGCTGAAACAAGGTAGACTATAAAAGATGTTTCATGTCCATGGAAGTGGTAGAGGCAGCAAATGAACTGGATTCCTTTAAGATGAATCTTTTATGGATCAGCAGATTTATTTGAAGTTACTTGGAAAGGAGTTATTTCATTAGCAACTAACTCTGATCTATGTCAGCAATAAGGCATCCTTAAGTCATTTATTTCAGTATGTAAGTCACTGCAGAAGAAATATGATTATTGACTATCTAAGATGGAAATAAATATTGAGCAAAACTAAGACTTCTTTTTATAGAAGTATGAATATTACCCTTGATTTTATGGTTCATTTAATCAAGGCATTTGGCTATTATATTTTGGTGAGTAAATTTATAATCAAGAAAGATGAAATAATTATTTTTTAAGGAACCTTAAAGCTAACACATATTTGCAGAGTTTTTAGCAGTGATATAAGTACAAACTTAGAGCTATTATATAAAGAGTATGGGAAATGCTGGCTGCTCAACTGATTTTTGACAAAAATGCAAAAGCAATTTAATGGAGAAAAAAATTACCTTTCAACAAATGATGCTGGAGCAATTGGACATCTGGAGGCAAATATAGAAAATGAACTTCAGCCTGAATCTCATACCATAAACAAAAATTAACTCAAAATAGATTATAGATTTAAACATAAACATTAAAACTATAAAAAATTTTAGAAAAAGCAAAGGAGAAAATCTTTGGAAGCTAAGGCTAGTCAAAGAGTTCCTAGACTTGACATAGTCAAGCACAATCCATTAAAGAAATACAATAAAGAAAATACTAATATTAATAATTCAGACTTCATCAAATTTATATGCTTTTGTTTTATAAAAACAATATGTTAGGTGAATGAAAACACAAGCTACATACTGAAACAAAATGATTGCAACCAAACCACATATCTGCCCACAGGATTAGTATCTACAATATGTTAAAACTCCCAAATCAGTTCAGTCACTCAGTCGTGTCCGACTCTTTGCAACCCTGTGGACTGCAGCACGCCAGGCCTCCCCGTCCATCACCAACTCCTGGAGCCTATTCAAACTCATGTCTATTGCGTGTGTAATGACATCCAACCATCTCATTCTCTGTTGTCCCCTTCTCTTCCCGCTTCAGTCTTTCCCAGCATCAGGTTCTTTTCTGATGAGTTGGTTTTTCACATCAGGTGGCCAAAGTGTTGGAGCTTCAGCTTCAGCATCAGTCCTTCCAATGAACACCCAGCACTGATCTCCTTTAGGATGGACTGGTTGGATCTCCTTGCAGTCCAAGGGACTCTCAAGAGTCTTCTCCAACACCGCAGTTCAAAAGCATCAATTCTTTGGCGCTCAGCTTTCTTTATAGTCCAACTCTCACATCCATACATGACTACTGGAAAAACTATAGCTTTGATTAGATGGACTTTTGTTGGTAAAATAATGTCTCTGTTTTTTAATATGCTGTCTAGGTTGGTCATATCTCTTCTTCCAAGGAGCAAACGTTTTTTAATTTCATAGCTGCAGTCACCATCTGCAGTGATTTTGGAGCCCAAAAATATAGTCTTTCACGGTTTCCACTGTTTCCCCATCTATTTGTCATGAAGTGATGGGACTGGATGCCATGATCTTAGTTTTCTGAATGTTGAGTTTTAAGCTAACTTTTTCACTCTCTTCTTTCACTTTCATCAAGAGGCTCTTTAGTTCTTCTTTGCTTTCTGCCATCAGGGTGGTGTCGCTGTATATCTGAGGTTATTGATATTTCTCCCGGCAGTCTTGATTCCAGCTTGTGCTTCATCTAGCCCAGCATGATATATTCTGCATATGAGTTAAATAAGCAGGGTGCCAATATACAGCCTTGACATACTCCTTTCCCAATTTGGAACCAGTCTATTGTTCCATGTCCAGTTCTAACTGTTGCTTCTTGACCTGCATACAGATTTCTCAGGAGGTAGGCCAGGTGGTCTGGTATTCCCATCTCTTTCAGAATTTTCCACAGCTTGTGGTGATCCACACGGTCAAAGGTTTGGTGTAGTCTATAAAGCAAAAGTAGGTGTTTTTCTGGAACTCTCTTGCTTTTTTGATGATCCAGTGGATGTTGGCAATTTGATCTCTGGTTCCTCTGTCTTTTCTAAATCCAGCTTGAACATCTGGAAGTTCACAGTTCACATATTATTGAAGCCTGGCTTGGAGAACTTTGAGCATTAATTTGCTAGCATGTGAGATGAGTGCAATTGTGCAGTAGTTTGAGCATTCTTTGACATTGCCTTTCTTTGGGATTGGAATGAAAACTGACCTTTTCCAGTCCTGTGGCCACTGCTGAGTTTTCCAAATTTGCTGGCATATTGAGTGCAGCACTTTCACAGCATCATCTTTCAGGATTTGAAATAGCTCAACTGGAATCCCATCACATCCACTAGCTTTGTTCGTAGTGATGCTTCCTAAGGCCCTCTTGACTTTGCATTCCAGGATGTCTGGCTCTAGGTGAGTGATCACACCATCTCAAAACTCAACAGTAAAACAACAATCAAAAAAAAATCTGTCTGGAAAATATTAAAAAGATACAAAGAGGCACTTCATGAAGAAGATATATATAGAGGGAAAACAAACATATGAAAATACGTTCATCATTAGATGTTATAACAATGCAAATTAAAACCACAATGAGATACCATCATGCCTCTATGAGAATCAGTTCAGTTCAGTTCGGTCACTCAGTTGTGTCTGACTCTTTGCAACCCCATGAATCGCAGCACACCAGGCCTCCCTGTCCATCACCAACTCCTGGAGTTTACTCAAACTCATGTCCATCGAGTTGGTGATTCCATCCAGGCATCTCATCTTCTGTCATCCCCTTCTCCTCCTGCCCCCAATCCTTCCCAGCATCAATAGTTTCAATTAAAAATAATGGCACCAAAATTTCTGGAGAGGCTGTGGAGAAACCTAATCACACACACATTGCTGGAGAAAATATAAAATGGCATAGCCATTCTGGAATCAATTTGGCAGTTTGTTATAAAACTAAATATACAACTGCTTTACAATGCAGCATTTGCACTGTTGCTATTCATCCCAGAGAAGTGAAAATTTTTCTTCACATAAAAATCTGTACATGAAAGTTCATAGTAGCTTTATTTATAATAGTCAAAATTGCAAACAACTCAGATGTTCTTCAGCAGGAGAATGGTTACACAAATTATGGCACGCCCATACCATGGACTACTCCTCATCAATAAAAAAGGAACAAACAATACAGTAGTCTGGATGAATCTCCAGAGCACTGTTCACTGAGTGAAAAAAGCCAATAGTCAAAGATTACATGCTGTATGATTCCATTTATGTAATATTCTTGAAAAGATCTAATTGTAGAAATGATGACTAGAATAGTGGTTGTCAAGTTTAAAGAGATGATAAGAGTGAGAATGAGGTAAGCTTGTCCATTAAAGAGCAGTATGAAAGAAAAATCTTTGTAGTGATGGAATTGGCCTATATTAATGTCAGTATCCTAATTATGGTATTGTACTAAAATTTGATGTTAATGTTAACTAAGATGTTAACATTGGGGAAACTAAGCAAAAGTTATATGTAATCTTCTTCATTTTTCCCACTGCATGTGAACCTATAATTTCCTTAAAATCTTTTTTAAAGTTTATGTAAAAAATCATATTCTTATTCATAGTGTGTTTGTGTTTGTAATTGTAACAGAGATTGTGTTCAGAGATATTATGAATGAGTAATACTGAGATTCTCTTGGACAATGAGACCATGAATATCCACTGTGTTCACTAAGAAGCATTTCTCTCAGATAAAAAAAAAAAAAGGTAACACTACATAGGCATTTCTTCTCTCTATATCTGGTTATATACTTGACTGCCTCACCCCAGCTTGTTCTGACCTTGATGTGGTAAAAAGTGGAGGCCATGAATCTGTTGCAGGAAAGAGAATGTGGCACAGGAAAATGGTCACATCCCAGGTCACATCTGAGTCCCTGAGATGGCCGCCAAGTGTGGGTTCTTAGCTTCGTGCAGGAAAGAATTCAAGAGCAAGCCACAGCAAAGAGAAAGGTCTATTCAGGGAAGAAACACACTCCGTAGACAGAGTGTGGGCCATCTTGGAAGGCAAGAGAGGCCCCAGGGTATGGGGTTGTCAGTTTTTATAAGGGTGAGTTATTTCATAGGCTAATGATTGGGACAAATATTCCAGCTATTTTGGGGAAGGGATGGGGATTTCCAGGAATGGACCACTACCCACTTTTGACCTTTATGGTCATAGTACCCAGCTCTTGGATCTAGTCGGTTCTAATCAGTTTATGTCATGTCCTTGGGCTATGCCGTTCTTTTCAAGGTTGTTCATTGCCCTCTTCCCTTCCTATCTCAAACCTTACATATCCATTATCCATGTACTAATGTTCTTGTGCTGCTTCTCTAAATTGATTCAGAAGCAAGTCCATCTGGTATACTTATTGAGAATAAATAATTAATGCCTGAAGTTTTAAATGTAAAGGAGAGATATATCAGAAAGATCCAGGTATAACACATGAAACCTAAGGATATGCAATACAGACAGACCTCCCTAGTGATACAAACAAGCTATTGGAATGGTATTAGTGAGTCACATCATAGCAGCTCCAGTTTGTCAGCTCCTTATGTCTCTGTCCGAAGTTTGGATTTATTGATGTTTTTCATCTTTTATTGATGCATACCTTACTGTCTTGTAACTCCCAAATTTACCTAACTGAATAGTTGATACCAAATAGATTCTCCCATTACAACCCCAAATTCCTAGGAAACAATCTGATGGTTTTTCCCAAGGTCAGTTCTCTGCTCTTTATCCAGTTAATTGGAGTCCTGCAGGAGAATGAATATGGATATTGAGAACTTAGATCTAGAGTCCAGCGACATTTACCTTTTGAAAGCTATGATGCACTACAAAAATAGATTGGTAAGGAGAGACTTACTGGCTTGAATGAGGCACATATCTCTATATAAACCCTTTCTTGGAATCTGAAAAATACTATTGCCTGGATAGCTTATATGTGAGGTGGGGATGCCCTCATCTGTGTGTTATATACATGTCAGAAGTTTCTGTGTCAGTAGTAGGGGATGAGAATGATTCATCCCTCTGTTAGTATCTCCCCAGGGCTTCCCAGGTGGTGCAGTGGTAAAGAATCTGCCTGCCAGTGCAGGAGACAAAGGAGACAGATGTTTGATTCCTGGATTGGGAAGATCCTCTGGAGGAGGAAATGGCAACCCACTCTAATATTCTTGTCTGGAGAATCCCATGGACAGAGGAACCTGGTGGGTTACAGTCCATAGGGTGGCAAAGAGTCCAATACAATCAAGCACATTGCCTGTACTCCCTCAACAGTCAACGTCCAGTCCCAGACAGCCATGCTGCACTGCACACTTCTACCTAAAGGGCTTTCTTTCACACAACTGTAAGTTCCTGCACCTAGAAAGTTAATGCTACTAGGGAACAGCCCTAAGCAATGACAATGAGAACTAGAGGATAAATACCAGACTAATTGCTAACCTATCTAAGCATTAAAATGCAGCCTTACCCACAGTCACATTAGATTATTGTCTAGTGTTTTACTTTAGGTTTATTAATGAAGAGCTTTTTATAACAAAGAACAAATGTCTCTCTGTAGATGTAATTTCAAATAGGGTCCTCAGTTTAAAAACTCTCCATATCACAATATTTTAAGTCTCCACAACAGAGTTTTACTCAGGAACATGTTAATTTAATAGCAAAGATTCAACAATTTGAAATTCAGTGAGGATATGTTAACCCTGGCAGAAAAGGGCATAGCAAATTACTTAACTAATCCTAAAATGTGGAGATCAAGTCTCTTCTCAGTGATAGCTGATAAAGAGGAAACAATCCCAATATCCATAACCAGTTGATGGAGTTGGAAATTTTTACACAACTCTTTAAATGTTAAGCATCTCCTGAAACAAAGCAAAAATTAATTTAGTGACTGATTATCATCTATAGGTGTAAAATTCTAGAAAGCTCATAGCCATTTTCATTTGAAAGTGGTTGGATTTCCTTTATCAATTAATTTGGCAAAACTCTAATAGAATATGTAGTTAAAAATTAACCCAGAAACACTGGTACACATCCTGTCATTGATGTATCCCCTTTTGCACTAAAAAATTGTCAATGAAAGATTTAAGAAAAAAAAAAAGACCCTTAGATAAGATAAACATCTTCATAGGCCAGAGGCAAAACAGAAAGCTGGAATTGTACATGAGGCTGAAGATCCATATTCCAAAGCAAGCGGTGGGAGGTGTAAGTTCACCTCCTTTGGGAGTAGAAGGACTAGAGGTCTTGCTTTTGAAATGGAAAAAGAGAGTCAGCTTCACTGCATAAATCCAGGGGCTATCACTCATAAAAGTAAGGTGAAAAGAAATACTGACAACTGCTGCCTGGGGCTACAACTTACAGGAGCTGCCAGGCAATGTAACCCTGAGGATATGGACATGACCTCAGGACAGAGCTGCCTGGGGCTCACTAACAATTTCGGTATATTCTTCATACCCCTACTAGGGAGGAGCCCCAAGCCTTCATTATGAAAGCTGTTTCTCAACTAATGCCCCAGGACATTCATGGAAGTAGCCTCACAGCTTCCTGCCAGAGAGGAAGCAACCTAGAGGGAGAAAAAAGAGAGAAAGGAAAAAAAAAGTTTCCTTTAGATAAGCTTGTGATCTGAAACTCTAAAATGCTTGTAGAATTCTAATATTAAGGCAGAGCCAAAGAAATAAATAAATAAACCTTGGAACAGGAGTTATTTTCTGATGACACATATGTTATGAAATAGTTGTGTGTGTGTGTGTGTGTGTGTGTGTGTGTGAGTCACTCAGTCGTGTCTGACTCTTTGTGACCTCTTGGACTCCTCTGTCCAGGCCAGGCTCTGCCAGGCTCCTCTGTCCGTGGGATTCTGCAGGCAAGAATACTGGAGTGGGTTGCCATTTCCTTCTCTATGGAATCTTCCCAACCCAAGGATAGAACCTGGGTCTCCTGCATTGTAGGCAGATTCTTTACCGCCAGAGCTACAAGGGAAGCCCATGAAATAGTTAGATAAATATTTGAAAATAAGCATGGTTAGAATACTCAAAGGTGTGAGGACCTAACATTTATAAAAAGAACAAGAAAATACTAAACATGAAGTTTCATGCATAAAATAAGATAGGTATAAAAAAGAATTCAGTTGAAATATGGAAACAAAAATATAAAAAATAGAAATAAAATTAATAGATAAAATAAACTCTAAACAGAACACCACTGAAAAGATTAATCCTAACTGATAGCACTTAACACTTCACCTACTGCTAAGTCACTTCAGTCGTGTCTGACTCTGTATGACCCCATAGACGGCAGCCCACCAGGCTCCCCCGTCTCTGGGATTCTCCAGGCAAGAACACTGGAGTGAGCTGCCATTTCCTTCTCCAATGCATGAAAGTGAAAGTGAAGTCACACTTCACCTACCACATAGTAAAAAAATAAAAGAGATAAAATACATGCAAGAGCAGTTAATATTCCCACAAGATCTATTGAGTTCTTTTACACTTAAACTTCACTAATGTCTTTGAAAACATGTCCTAGCATATAGACAATATAGGCAATGGCATGAAAAGAATATTTGATATTCGCTGAGAATTTTCTGACACTGAAGAGAGACAAAAGTATTCAAATTATCAGTGCACTTTGAGTACCAAGCAGAATAGTAACAATAAAATAATAATAACATAATGTATCCATAGAGAGGTACATAATAGAGCAGTTTCAAGAAATGAAGAATAAAAGAAAAAATTTGAAAGCTAGAATAAAGAAAAATCAGTTTATCTAAATGGTAAAGGCAACTTGACAGTGTATTTCTCATTAACAACAAGAGAGGACAGAAAAAAAATGGAATAATAGTTTCAAAGTGCTGAGAGGAAAAACAATTATGAACCCAGAGTTCTACACCCAACAAAAAGTAATTCAACAGTAAGGGCAAAATGAAGATCTTTTTAGAAATAGAAAGACTAAATGATGTTGCCACAAACAGACCTTTATTACATTGACTTTGGTTAGAAGGAACACCTAAATAAATGCCATTTGTTTCTTACTGTAAATAAATTTCAGTAAGGTACTTACAGGGAGATTAGATAGGTCTCAAAACTTTTCCCTAGGCTCCTTGTAATGCCCTATTAGCTCTTTTCTTCCCAGGGGGAGAGAGGGTAGGGAGAATATTCCACATTGTCCAGTCTGTTCAGGATCTATGCCTTGCTCTGGTGGGCTTAGTGGGAACAGGGCCCCTGACTGGAGTACCCTTACCTCAAGAGCAGGATCTAGATATTTCTTATACTATCCAGTTTCTTCTCAGTTTACAACACTGCTTCTTCTCTCTGCTCACTGCTCTTTAACTGTCTGTTTTTCAGGGTGGTATTCATGCCCCTTTTCTCTTTTTCAGTATTTTGTACTAATATATGAACCTTAAAGTCACCTGGAGACTTGTTAAAATATAGATTTTTTAATCTAGCCCCAAATATACTGAATTAGGATGGAAGAATGAACTGCATTTTTAGCAATCAACTCAGATAATTCTGATGCATACTAGAGCTTAAGAACCACCACTTTAAAAAACTATTTATGTACTAAGTATTATCATGTATAATTTTGTTTTTGACTCATAACTATTTACCAATAAGTCACAAAATTTATGTCAGAATCAAAGCCATGTTCTAAGATCCACATGCTAACTGGCTATTTCAATATAAATGTCCCATATTTACCCATCTTCTGTCCAGTTTTTTTCATGAAGTCACTGAGCTAAGAATGTGAATTACCTTAAGCTCCTCTATTCCCACTTAACATTTGTTTCCATGTTTTCTGTCAGTCTCCAACCCATTTATCCTGAGCTGCAACCATTGCTTTACTGGTTCCTAGACATGCCAGTCTTGAGAGTTTACAGTCTGTTCTGCACATGAAAGTGAAGTGAAGTCACTCAGTCATGTCCAACTCTTTGCGACCCCATGGACTAATGTAGCCCACCAGGCTCCTCCATCCATGGGATTCTCCAGGCAAGAATACTGGAGTGGACTGCCATTTCCTTCTCCAGGGGATCTTCCCGACCCAGGGATCAAACCTGGGTCTCCCGCATTGCAGGCAGACGCTTTAACCTCTGAGCCACCAGGGAAGCCCCAAAGAAGACTCCAAATCCAATAATATTCTTTTTATTTATTTATTTTTAAGTATTCTTTCTAAAAATGACGTGTTCCTTGAAGTCTTTTCTCATTCCCCAGTCAGGTCTCCACCTCCATATTTCCACTCCAAAGACTCAATCACAGCACTTTCCATATGATCTGGAAACTATCTGCTTATCCCTGTCTTCCATACGAGTCAGGGAGCACTTGCAGAAAAGGTTTGATCAGGGCTCTTTTTTTTTTTATGTTTTAATATCTCAAGGTTGTATACAGACCCTAGCTTGGAGCAGTACTTAATATTTGTTTTGTTTTTAACTTAGATTCTGTAATCTTGCCCATAGGTATAAACATGAGCAAATTGATAGATACTTGACCAAAGTTCTAGTCAAGGCTGTGGTTTTTCCAGTAGTCATGTATGGATGTGAGAGTTGGACTATAAAGAAAGCTGAGCACTGAAGAATTGATGCTTTTGAACTGTGGTGTTGGAGAAGACTCTTGAGAGTCCCTTGGACTGTAAGGAGATCCAACCAGTCCATCCTAAAGGTAATCAGTCCTGAATATTCATTGGAAGGACTGATGCTAAACCTGGAACTCCAATCTTTTGGCCACCTGATGTGAAGAACTGACTCATTTGAAAAGACCTTGATGCTGGGAAGGATTGAAGGTGGGAGGAGAAGGGGACAACAGAGCATAAGATGGTTGGATGGCATCACAGACTCAATGGACATGAGTTTGAATAAACTCTGGGAATTGGTGATGGACAGGGAGGCCTGGTGTGCTGCCATCCATGGGGTCGCAAAGAGTCGGACATGACTGAGCAGGTGAACTGAACTGAACTAAACTGACCAAAGTTCATATAATTTACAGTCAAATTCTAAATCAGCATATGTATCTTTTTAAAGAATAGTGTAAGTTTCATGTGGAACTTTCAGATTCCCAGAAAACTCTTATCTTCTTTTCTGCAGGAAATTCACATAGTAATGAACAAATTAGTGACCCTCAAATAAGAAACTCTAGATAAAACCTTTTATTGCCTTTGCAGATTCCCTTTTTTAGTATGAAGCTACAAACATCAACACAGCACAGTGTGTTCCTTTTCCTCTAAAGATCAGGAAGGAGTTTCTGGACCAGGGTAAACGTTTTCCTGTTCACTCTTCCTACTCCCCATGTAGCTGCTCTAGTCTCTGAATTGATTTGATATCCTTTGATTTTAAGAGCCATTGATATTCACAAGCGTTGGACAAATAGTGAGAAGTATACAAAGCAACAGTTTTCTCTCCCTGAATCAGTTCCTAACACCAGTGGATACTTAAAATAAAGCAAAGGACTGGTCATGCTTGAAAACTCTTTTAAGGTTTTACTGATTGCGTGTTGCTCCGTAGGTTATCATGGGAACTAGGACCATAGCTATATAAAAAGAGACTTTGTATAGCTTGTCACTTTCAATGCATTCAGTTTTGTTTTGCTTTTTTATATTGGTCATATTCACAAGTCTTTATAAAAAATGTATTAGCATTCTTCTTTATAAAGAATGTTTCTATAGGACATTTTAAAAAGTAAAACTGCCAAAGGAACATTGAAAATTCCTAATCTAGTTCAAGTCCCTTACAGTATTAAAATAATCTACAAATGATGGGTGAGCAAACAGCATTTGACACTATGACCTCGACTCTTTATGTCTTTTTGACACCTGAGGATTAGGATATTTCTTGCTATCTGGCCACACTGAGGACAATTTCAGATATTCAGATAAATATGAAATTTCTAAACTAGGCAAACTATGAAGCCCAAATATCCTAAAACAAATAAAGACAGAGTTATTTGCTATGTGGTCCTTACAATAGGGCTTCGGGAGATCATTTGACAATAAATATTAAGTAGAATGGCTTGTACTTCAGGTGCCTGCCATGGAGAGACAAATCCAGAATCATCTTCCAAGTCTCAGAGAAGTTCCCACTTTTTTAAGATTGTGGTATTGATTTACTTCTCTTTCTTACTGCCAGATGCTACTTACATTGACATTGGCCAAATCTCCCCACTTCAGTCATCTCAATGGACTCTTCTGGGACTCACAAATGACCCTTGCATGTTACCTTTTAGAAAACAGCAAAGAAGTAAAACATACAAAATATTTATATATAGTATATTGAATATATAGCAACAGTGTGTGACTGTTTATTCATCTTCTTGATGAATACCTTGAAAATCCTATGTACCCAAACCACTTTTACAATATAGACATCATAGCCAATTAACCTACCCTAATATCCTATGTTCTCCTCAATGCAACATGACTGAAAATTGATTGATCCTCTTATGTCTATGTAATAATCACTCCCTAGTATATGCATGGAAGGGTTCATTAGTGTCCGATCAAAAATCAAAGACCACCCGTGCTGACAAAACCAAGCAGAAATAACTGCCCCTCCAGGCCAGTGCCTTGAGAGCCAGGAAAGTCACTCAAGAGGTAGGTTCACAAGGTCTTACCAAGTTAAAAGCAAGGCTGGAGATAGCATAGGAAGAGAAGGAATTTCCCAAATTGAGATTCTGAAGGTCATGATTTGAATGACTAAGGAGAGGATGATAAAGTGTCTTTGGGACTGATGAGGGCACTGGTGTACCTCACAGAAGTGTGGGCCCAGAGAGGATACATTTAGATTAACAGAGATAATCATTTTCCACTTGCAGGATGAACTGCAAGTTCATGGGCCAGGCCTTTGTTTCACTTGTCTCTGGGCACCAGCACCGTACCCTTTGAGTCATGCTGGGCATGTTATGACTGTAAAAAAAAATTTTTTTTTGAGTAAATGAATGCATGCACACGGGTTATGCAGATGCCACAACTTTGTATCATCCTCAGAAATCTTTGCTTCAATGAATGATCATTTACATGTTGAGCGTAGTGCTATGCTTTTCCGTGTCTCCACTTTATCTCCAGGAGATTTTCTACTTTGCTATGGGTCTTTGCATGGTTTATAACCGATTCTTTGTCTTCAATTTATTTTCACACTCTGTTCTCCCTGGACACATATATAAATCCAGTACAAAAAGCCCTTTTAAATGAAAATGATGTCAAATACTGAGAGAATGTCCCCCGAGGAGATATCTTCTAGTCCACTGGATTAAGGCAGAATTTCGCTCTGGTTTTATCTGTCTCAATTCCCATCTTGTTTCTGTTTTTAGTCAAGGATGTTAAGGCTTCTTCATCTTTCTATCACATGTTCCATATAGAAAGCTAAATTAAATACCCACTATTAATCTTTTTCTCTCAGCAGTTTATCTATTGAAGAGTCGTTTAAGCAATCCAATAAATACTTTTAGGGTACATGGCTAAGTACAGGTCTGACTGATGCTTTTTGACTTAATAAGCACGTTTGATACATCAGTAATTCTTAACTAGGTCTCCAATAATCATATCATCCCTGCATGTGATAAGGAATTAAGATGCCTCCCTCTTCTTAATGCGTCATCTCTCCTCTTAAAGAAGCATGGGTGTGTGGTGAGTAAACCATGGTGTGGCATAAAGGAACATGAAAACTGGGGAGTGATGTCAGAAGGAGAGATAAAATCAATAGCCAGGTCTAATATCAAGGTGTCACTTGGAAGAGGCTATGCAGGGGACAGAATAGGTGAGGCCTGACAGCATCAAAAGCATCAGAGAATCCCAACAAGAGGGGCTATTTGCCTTCCTTGCACATGTGAGTGTGGGAATGGCTAGGAGTTGGATGAGGCAGTCATTCTCAGAAAATTGCTTGAACCCCTGAGGTGGAGCTGTGGACTCATCTCATATTGTGATTGTAGCCCAACCGAGGAAAAGCAAGGGCAGACAAAGAACCAAACTAGGTAGGGCATTGTCCTGAGCTGTATTATGAGGCATGCTTTTGATAAACATTTAAATCCATGATAATGTCTTCGAAACTGCTTTTACTGGTCCCAGATGTATGATAGGTAGAAAAAGCACTGAACTACTAACAGGGAGACAGATTCCAGTACTGCCTCTCCTATTCACGTAGGGCTTTTGTTGCAAATGTTAAATCCATGTCAAATAAAAAGACAGTCAGTGGATGCTTTGCATAAGGAATAGCAGTGGTTAATGTGGTGGATAAAAGATGATTAAGTTCTTATCTTCTAAGGGCTCCGAAATAAAGTAAGGGAAACATTCCTCCCCAAGTGATAATGAGGCATAGTGTGACAAGAACTACAATGGTGCAAGGCACAGAGAGAAAGAACTCGGAAAGAAAAGAAGTTAATTCAGATGGAAAACATGTGACATCTAAAAAAACTTTCTGCTGAAAGAAGAATTTGAACAGAGTTTAGAAAGATGGAACATATGTTGCTGGGCAGGTATGAGACAGACGTGTACTTTAAGCAACAGCAACTGCACCAGCTAAGGTACCTAAGCTCTGGTTTTAAGGCAGATGAGGGCGCAACTGTGTAGAGATAAGACAGTGCACGAAATGGGGGGAAATTTTGTTGAATGCTTTGGATTTCAAGCTGAGGGAGATAATCTACACTGTAAATGATGAGAATTCCTGCATAAGTTTGTGAATACGACTGACATAAAAAGCAAAACAAAACTGTGAAAGCATTGGAAAGTGACAAGCTACAGCAGTCTAGACATGCCATGATGTCTGACCAAGGCAGGTAGAGTGGACCTAAGAAGAAAGGGATCATTACTCATGACACTAAAAAGGATGAACAAGATCTAGGGGAGAAAAAAAGAGAAAAAGGAACTTTTTGAACCAAGTGTGCAACGTTTAAATCACCTGTGAAGGGCTTGGTTCCATCTCTAGTCTCATGTTCCATCTGGTTCCATCTCAGCTTGGCTTGAAGAAGAGACTGAGGGGCAGGCTTCCTGCTGGAGTGCATTATGCAGTCATCAGGAAGTCCATTTAATGCTCTCATATATTCTTACCTGCCTCTTTCTCCAACTCACCATCCCTGAGTCATGGAAGTCCCACCTCAATACCTGGGTGCTGCAGGAGTGAAATGGGTTTCTCCAGCAGTGTGCCACATAGTGGGGGAAGCCGGGCACCCTCTCACACCCTCACCACCTCCTCCCCCCCACCAGGAGAAGTCAAGGCAGGACAACTTCAATCATGCTGAGCCACCTTGGGAGAAGAGGCTGTGTTGTCGATGTAACTCTTAACTTGTCTAATGTATCCAAACTCTCTCTCTCTCTTTTTTTTTTTTTCCAGCAATGAAGTACTGGAATCTCTCTTCAGGAAACCAGGACTTCTACAAGGCTCTCTTGTAGTCCATAGCTCCAGATCTTTCTGGACCACAGCCAAGAGAGGCTCAGGCAGGTTCAGGGCTCCTGCTGGTTCCGGTATATGTGTCAAGGTCTGTCTACCTATTACCCAACTGCATGGGTGAATGAGACTCCCCTCCAGTCTACTCCCGTATGATTCTGGATCTCACAACTCCCCCAGAGGCACTTTTGTTTGTAGAGGGACATCCAGTTTTAGTTGTTAAAAGCAGGGAGGGGGACAAAAAGCTGGATGTTTTATACCACCATTGATGCTGACATCACTCTGCAGTTCCTATTTAAAATTTTCTGTTGTGGCTTGACCTTGTGAAAGGATTTCAATCTAAAACATACGGGAGATGAATCCACCTGCCAGTGCAGGGAACATGGATTCAATCCCTATCTGGGAAGATTCCACATGCAGGGATGGGCAGTTGAGCTCAGGAGCCACAACTACTGAGCCCATGCTCTAGACCCCATGGTCCATAAGAGAAGCCACTGCAATGAGAAGCCTGCATGCTCCAACAAAGAGTAGCAACTAGAGAAAGCCCTCGCACAGCCAAAAATAAAAAAAATAAATTAGACAGGAAAATCCAAACCGGAGATTTCATACATGCACCCTCAGAAGAATGGACCTTAGCTGAGAGACTAACTTCTTGGAAATACGTGATTTACTGAAGGCAGACTTACCTCCTGACAGGTGAACCTCCACCATGAATCTCTTGCCATCCTTAAGCCAATGAGCTTACAGCTTACTGAACTTCTTGTGTGGACTTCCTACCTTGTGTGTTCCTTCCCCCCAAATATAGCCCACCCCCAAACTCTCCACAGACTGGTTTGGAACTTGGAACACTGTGTCTTCTAGAATTGTGGTTCTTAGCTGTTCCCGAGTAAAGAGAGGTTCAGGTAATTTGAGCTTGTTTCAGTTGTACCTCTTTATTTGGGTTGACAGTACCTTATATTCCCTTGAACAAGTAAATTTTTAGGCAGTGGTCATGTGATGAAATCAACCCTGAATATTCACTGGAAGGACTGATGCTGAAGCTCCAATATTTTGGCCACCTGATGTGAAGAGCTGACTCATTAGAAAAGACCCTGATGCTGGGAAAGATTGATGGCAGGAGGAGGAGGGGACGACAGAGAACGAGATGGTTGGATGGCATCACCGACTCAATGGACATGAGTTTGAGCAAGCTCTGGGAGATGGTGAAGGACAGGGAAGCCTGGCGTGCTGCAGTCCATGGGGTCGTAAAGAGTCAGACATGACTGAGCAACTGAACAACAACGACATGTGACGAAAGTAAAAGCAAATACAATAAATCTCTGGATTTTTGTAGGAAATGCCAGAAAAAAAAGGAACATTCTTTTTATGCATTAATCATGATGTTATTTTCATTATTTTATGATGTTTTAATATTAAAAATCTTGCTGGCTGGAGAGTGACTCCCCCTCCCACGGTTAGCCATTTCTTGCAGACAGCAAAACTCTCTAGTCAGGAGCATATCTTTCATACACAAAACAACCCTGAGTCTGTAGCTTCAAATGCTTCCTTATCTGACTCCCATGAAAAAGCCTGTATTTCCTCTGTCTCATCCTGGGGTCAGCTACAGATAGCTAGAGACCACTCCATAGGCCCAGATCCTGCCATAATTATTCAAACTAGTCAATTCTAAACAATTTTCTCTACTTTTTCTCACTTTTCCTTCAGAAGCACCATGAAAGGCTCTGGCTTAGAGTTTTCTTTTGTTCCTGTCTTTGCCACCCAACTAAAACCTGGAGTTTCCTTTGTGGCCCTGCCTGGCGTGTAGTGACTCCTCTCTAGGATCTGTGAGTATGATAAACTTTTTTTCTTTCAAGCACGGTTCTCATTTCCTTCTGTGGCCACACTCACTTTTCCATACCTTATCCAACATTCACATTCTTAGAATGCTTTACCCATCTACTTGAAGCTAAAAGGATGGAACAAGTGTATCAAAATGCCCCATGAAGGAAGAAACTGGAGCTGCTAGGCAACCATGTGTAATCTTGAAATGGAGCTTACACAGAGCAAGAGATGAAAAGAGACTCGATCCAAATTATTTTGTTTTTATTCTAAATCTAACCATGGCTGAAGCTGCTTCTTGAGTTTTCAGTAATATGAGCTAAAAATCCACTTTGTTGTTTAATACAGTCTGAGTTGCATTCTATTGTCAATTGCACCACAAGCAAATCCACCTGAGGGAGTGATGAATAATGGATCCTAAATTATTAAATTAGATGAGCTGAGGCCATTAGGAAGTGATATTTTGCTTTGATATTTGGTTATTTTTTAAAATATTAATGAGACAGTAGGTTAACATGCTACCTGTTTTGTTTGGCACTAAGACCATGCCAGTGGGGCTGCAGCATCTGAGGTTTAGAATTAGAAATTCAGGACGCACCTTGGAAAATGTTGCCTAGACTTTTTTTTTTCTTAAATTCACTTATTTTTGGCTGTGCTGGTTCTTTGTTGCTGCATGCAGGCTTTCCCTAGTTGAGGCAAGTGGGGGCTACTCTCTAGTTGTGGTACGTGGGTGTCTCATTTGACAGAGCACAGGCTCCAGGGCATGCACGCTTAGTGGTTGTGACACATGCGCTTAGTTGCTCCACGGCATGTGGGCTCTTCCTGGACCAGGGATTGAACAGGTGTCCCCTGAATTGACAGGTGGATTCCTAACCACTGGACCACCAGGGAAGTCCCTGGGTTTTTTGTTTTTGGTTTTCTTAAATCAGTTTCACATGGAATATACAATAAATATTCAAGCTTTAAATGTATATATGCATATACATATCAGTGTAAAACTTTAGCTGTCACCTGTTTGAGTCCAAGACTACTCTCCTGGATATAACTCACCAAAAATTATGTGAACAAGCTTTAGACGAACAGAAACAAAATCATTATCTGCTTCTCTGTTTCCAGTTTTTATTAATGATACCAGTACTTTACAACTAATCTGGCTCAGAAATGTAGAGACAGGATTGACTGATTGACACCTCATTATATTGCCTCTAATGACCTATGAGATGAAAGCTCTATCTTTATTCAGTGTCTTTTTCTTACATTGATAATATCCTCATGCCATAGTCATATTAAAATTCCCTGATGTACAATTGTTTTAATGGCTTTCTTGTTCAAGCATCTTTTAATATCTCCCCACAGTCAATAACACCAAAAAAAATCAAATATGTACACTATAGTATTCCAGTTGAACTTTTGTATAATATGACTGCATTTGAGCTGAATTGCCTCCTACTATTCTTTCTTACATACGCCTGAAGAGAATTGTTCAGAGTTTGACAGAATCATCCTAGACTCCCTGCTTCTGTGTACAGTGGTGCTTCTACCTCAAATGTGTCCCCTTTCATCAGTCTTTTATCCTTCAACATCTAATTCATGTTTTATCTCCTCTAGGAACCCTATTCCATTTCTATATCAACTATTAATGTCAATTTGCACTTCTCCCAATGTTGGTTGTCACATATTGATTTTGTAGGTAATGTTATATTTTATTTTGTTCCCCACACTATTATATGGATACCTATAGGATAAAAACTACAGAAGCTATGTCTTTAAATATGCTTCCCAACTCCAAGTTAATTCTTTAGAATTTTAGTGAATTGTTTCCACAATATTTTATAGGCATATTAAAATAATATAGGCTCTTTACAACTTCATAAATAAGTTAGGACTGTAGCATACTCAGTTTAGTGTATGTGTGTGTGTGTGTTTTAGAGAAGGCAATGGCAACCCACTCCAGTACTCTTTTTTTTTTTCCCCATTTATTTTTATTAGTTGGAGGCTAATTACTTTACAATATTGTAATGGTTTTTGTCATACTTTGACATGAATCAGCCATGGATTTACATGTATTCCCCATCCCGATCCCCACTCCCACCTCCCTCCCTCCAATACTCTTGCCTGGTAAATCCCATGGACGGAGAAGCCTGGTAGACTGCAGTCCATGGGGTCGCTAAGAGTTGGAAACAACTGAGTGACTTCATTTTTACTTTTCACTTTCATGCACTGGAGAAGGAAATGGCAACCCACTCCAGTGTTCCTGCCTGGAGAATCCCAGGGACGGGGGAGCCTGGTGGGCTGCCGTCTATGGGGTCGCACAGAGTCAGACATGACTGACGCGACTTAGCAGCAGCAGCAGTATGTGTGTTTATATGAATATGTGTATCATAAACTGATTCTGAATGTCAGTTCCAAAAGTGAAGCTACATATAGTGTTTTGAACAGTTGAAATAATACTACATGTATTATTAGTGAGTGTATAGTAAATGCAGTGTCAAAGAAAGTAAAATGATATACAGCAAAGTTTCAAAATTAGAGTACTCAAAGGAGGCTTCATTGCTGAAGTGGAATCAGTAGGCTTTGTATAGGCAGAGGGGAAACTGGAGAAAATGTTAGGGAAAGGCATGAGCAAAAGTATAGAGATGAAAATAAATGACGAGGGTGATTTTGAAAAGGAATAGACAACAGAGACCAAGTGTGAAGGAGGAGGTATGGTAAATAATCTTGATGAACAGCATGAGGTCAGGTTTTAGAGGGCTTTGAAAAATGATAGATTTGGACTTGATGTGATAATAATTGGCTATGCTTGTAAAATGACTTCTAGTTTACAAGGCACAATAGGTTTTTTCATTTAAACTTTAATTTGTGACAGGCATGCTGTATTATAGATGAGGAACTAGAACCAGAGCAGTTAAGAATCTGCTGAAAATCATGCAGCTAATAAAATGCCGGACACCTGACTTACTACTCAGTGTTCTTTTTGTGCCTGCACCATTTGTTTCCTCTGCATTTTTAGGCAAAAGATAGAAAAAGCTGGTATTTTAGGAAATCTATTATGTCTATATTGTTGTTATTGCTCAGTCGCTGTGTCACGTCCAACTGTTTGCGACCCCATGGACTGCAGCACGCTAGGCTTCCCTGTCCTTCACTATCTCCTGGAATTTGCTCAAACTTGTGTCCATTGAGTCAGTGATGCTATGCAACCATCTCACCCTCTGTCGCCCCCTTCTCCTCTTGCCCTCAATCTTTCCCAGCCTCAGGGTCTTTTCCATGCCTGTATTAGAGGTAACTGTGTTGGAAATATCCACTGTACAATAGAGAATCTGAAGATACTTTCTTTGTCTAAAACAAAATAGAGATTAATGGAGCAGGAGAAAGACAGCAGAAGACAGTAGAAAAGAAAGAAAATGCATGAATGAGATTTTCGTGTTGAGTATCCTTTGGAAACAGAAACAGTTTCTTGCAATGGCTACCTTAATGATGATAGCAAAAAATGTGATATTCCTCTGCATATCACAGCATGTATAGCTACATTTTCTTTCTAGAACAGTGATTAATATCAAAAGGATAAACCCTTCACTGTTAAGAAATCAGATATCAACACTTAGGAGAGGGAGGCATTACAGAAAATCGTTGTCAGATATCAGTGTGAATTCAGTGTAGCATTGATAGAAGAAAATAAAGGAAAATATTCCTGAAAGGCTTATGAGACTTTTGCTAGGGTAGAATGTGTTTCTCTGTTTTGGAAAAGACAAATGAAATCTTCCACAAAACACTGAATCAAATGAGCAGATGAAATATGAAGAGAGGACAAAAGAGGGAGAGGGTACTCTGGGGAACACAGATGAGTCAAGTTTTGCCCAGAAATAATATTGCTAACAGTGATAATAAACAGAATGTGTCAGGGGACTGAAATGCCAGCCCAATATTGTCAATCCCCACCAGAGTGTTATAAAATGGAGTAACTAAATTAAACAAGCTTTGGGCTTAACAGCTGGCTCAGTGGTAAAGAATCTGCCTGCCAATGCAGGAGACAGGAAACTGGTTCGATCCCTGGTCTGGAAGATCCCTTGGAGAAGGAAATGGCAACCTACTCCAGTATTCTTGCCTGGAGAATCCCATGGACACAGGAGCCTGGCGGGTTACAGTCTGTGGGGTTGCAGTAGAGTCAGGCACGACTAAGCAAGTGAGCAGCAAAAGCAACTTGGTTTTTTATTTTTTTACTTGTTAGTATTTTAAAAAATTGTAATTAAAATATATGTTTAAAGAATAAAGTCAATGAGTATTAAAGTGATTATATGGAATAAGGAAATCAGAGCTGCAATTACAAGCCAATTTTTTAAGGCAGAAAGAGCATAACAATAAAGGTACACTGTGTGTTGTTTTCAGGTCAACAATTTTATTTTCTAATTTCTTATTTAAAGGGTGGGAACTGCATAAAATACCAGTAGCTGAAATTTTCTGAGGCCATTTTCAAAAGTGACAGCAATAATAAAGTCATTCCTGGTACATTTTGATAGATATAAGAAGAGTTAGTTGGAAAAACTGCCAGGTAATTTTGAGATCCTGTTCTTTAAAACAGAAACCTTGACCTGAAATTCTATGAATTAACTACTTTTCAGCTGCTATGCACCAAGTTACTGTGCATTTAAAGCATATTGCAAAATCAGTTTCACTGAAAATCAATCCAGTTTATCAATAGTTTTTCTTTATTGATTATTTTGACTGATAATGACTAGAAACAGTGTTAGTATGTGGTAGTATAAAGAAAGATAATATGCATTATTTGATACAAAAACATCCAAAAACATCAATACTATAATCTCTGAATGAGTTCATGTACTTTCCCCTCCCTCTGGTTCCTGAAGTGCATGCTAGGATAATCAGTTGCATGGATATATCTTTTTTATCCTTGATGCCAGTCACTGACAATTTAAAAAGGCAGATCCTAAAAAATGATGAATTACTGATCTGGGACCTGGGATATTCATTGTCTCAAGATAAATAGTATATAATAGGGCTACTAAAAATTTGTTATTTTGAGGAATAATCTCTGATCCATCTTTCAGAAATCACTATTAGCATGTAAAGATAAATGGTAGCATACAGCTTCTAACCTAATGTAAAGTTTTCTGATGGGAAAAGATGAATACATTCAGAGTTACTGACATAAAACCAGTAGTAACTTATGTCTCAGTAGTATAGATGTGAAGTACATCGCTGCGTGCACTCAGATACCAAGACAACGAATGATTTAGTGTCCCAGCTGCTGAAAATGCTGTGGAAGGAATGTCTTTGGCTATCAGTCCCTTAAGGAATTGCCTCAACTGCAGAGAACAAACGACCTCCTCTAAGGTTGCACCCCTTTCCAGATTGATCTACATCAAATATGAAGTCAATATAAGGGTGTAAATTCCTGGCCACATCAGCCCTTCTCCAAATACGCTATAGGCATATTCTAGCAGCAGAGATCCTCCTGAGGTTGGTCAAAGTTATCTTGGGGACCAAGTTGCAGCCTGAGTTCTTCCTCTGTCCAATCCTGCTTCCCTCGCTTTCCTTATGCATGTCAAGTCTAAGGGTATTCCTTACTAACCTCCTGCACGGTTAACTCCATCTCAGTATCTGTTTTCCACAGGACTCAATTCACAGCAATTGTCATTTAAAAATAAACCGTATCTTCCTCAAGAGATAGCTAATTACCTTAATACATCAAGCACAAATTGAAATGCATTTTTCTTCTATATGTGAGAATAAATTTATGTGATTAAAAGTTTAAACCCAGGGTTATTTTGAGAGCATGATTCACTGAAAGCTTTGAGATGAAAGAATAATCTGACACTCTAGTTGATTCATAATTTGAGCAAGTATTTGGATATGCTGAGCAATCATTTGTTGGAATGTATTTATTTTGTTATGTGTCGAGAAATGCTACCTGATAGAGTTATGATAGTACTTGGCTTTATTCAGAAATCATAGCCTTAAAATCTCTTGTGTATTAGTTCTCTATTGCTATGTAACAAATAACCATAATTTTACCAGGTTAAAACAAAATACATATTTGTTTGTTTTCAGAATACATATTGTCTCACAGCTTATGTAGGTTAGGGGTGCAAATATATTTTAACTGGGTCCTCTACTCAGGATTTCACAAGACTGAAATTAAGATGCTATCTGGGATGCAATATTATCTGGAAATGTGACTTGGGAGGAATCTGCCTCCAAACTTATTCAGGCTATTGGCGAATTCAGTTCTATGTGGTTGGAGGCCAGAGTCCCTATTTTCTTGCTGATCCTCAGCTGGGGACCATGCTCAGCTAATAGAGATCACCCTCAGGTGTTTTCCATATGGGCATCTCCACAGTCTGCTCCCAACATGGTATTTTCTTATTTAAAACCAGCAGAAGAATCTCATTTTGAATCTCTCTTGCTCTGAATTCCTCTCTTGAAGGAAGACCTGGATCCTCTTTTAAATGGCTCTCTGATTAAGTCATGCTCAACCAGGATAACCTCACTTTTGATTAATTTAAAGACAGTTTATTAGGAGCCTTGATTACATCTGCAAAATTGCTTCACTTGTTATACCAAGTAACCTAATCAAGGAGAGAAATCTCATCATATTTATAAGTCCTGCACACACACTTGGGCTTCCCTGGTGGTTCAGACAATAAAGAAGCTGTGAAGTGCAGGAGACCTGGGTTCAATCCCTGGGTTGGGAAGATTCCCTGGAGGAGGAAATGGCAACCCACTCTAGTATTCTTGCCTGGAGGAGTCCATGGACAGGGGACCCTGGTGGGCTGAAGTCCACGGGGTCACAAAGAGTTAGACACACTGACTAACTAACACACTCACACACACTCAAGTACAGGGATTATACAGAGCTTGTGTTCCTAGTGGATGAGAGGGAATTTCAGTTTCAGAGTCCATATTAGAATTCTGCCTACCACAGATTGGTTTTATGTTTGTAAACAGTATATCTTCTTGTTTCAACTCATGCTTTAAAGCGTTGCAAGATACTTGACATACATTTTATCTGGTGTGTGTGTGTGTGTGTGTGTGTGTGAATTATCCAAAATTAGAAGAAAAAAGGAAAAAGATGTGTGTGTATGTTTTGGGGGTGGGGTGATTAATGTCCTTTGAATATTGTAGAAGTCACAGGTCCACCTAAAGTTTATTTACAGAGTAAACTTTGACTCACTGTTTGCTATTGATTAAGGTTCCCAGACACAATTATGTTACATATTAAATTATAGATTTTCTTTTGGTATGTGTTCAAATAATTGGTAGAAAACATAACCCCAAATTTAGAGTTTATAACCCTTTAAGTCAGTGACTAATTGTGTATGTTATATAGCAATTTTATGTGTCCCTTTATTATTCCTACATAGCTCCTCAATTTCTCTCTTAAATGAGTCTCAATTTTGTACTGCTTTCCTCATTACTAAATTACTTAAATCTTTGACCTCATATGTTTACCTGAAGATCATCACAATTACAAGAATTATTTATATAACCCGGCTATTCACCTGAGACTTCGATATTTTTTACACTCTTTCTGCTAAAGTCAACCTAAGTTTGAACATTATCAATAGTGGGAATTTCTCTATTTCCTCATGCTTCCTTTCAATTTTAAGTTTACAGAGTCCTTCCTAGAATGAGGGATGATTTTAAAATAAGATGGATTGATGAATTAATGAATGTGGTAAACAAACATGGTGAATGTTAATTACAGAATAAGTGATAGGTGTATGTATAGTCTCTGTATAATTATTTCAGTTTTTCCACTTGCTTGAAACAGTACTATAGAAAAAACTTTAATATGGACCCAAATTCAGATTTCTTATGTAAATTTCTTTACAAAAATAACAACTATTCCTTACTAAAATTACGGTAGTGAAATAGTCTTAGGACACATTAGAAATATACAGTTTAAAAAGCAATATTTTCAAATAATTATATATCAGTTTTACCTAATATTAGCCATAGGATTTGTATACTACTTCTTGATATAAATTTTCATCATCACACAGTGTAAAGATTTTTGCTTCAAAAGGAGTGGGGAGGGCAACAAAAATTAGTTAAATTCAGTAACATAAATGTGGTTACCAATCCAGCTTGTAGAATTTGTTTTATTCAGTCATATAAGTGCTCATTTTATCTGAGATTTAAAGGCAAGTCATATGTACTGTGATTTTTATTCAAAGTTCTGTTAAGAGTAAGTTTATGGGAAAATATAACATGACTCAGTACACACTCAATGAGAAGTTAAGACAGCCCAACCCATGGGTGGTTAACTGTAGCATTCATACTTTTTCCTGAAGTATTTATAGCCTTTTTTTTATCCCTCAGAGGAGAAAGCTAAATGAAAATAGAAAATTGCTTCCTGCCACTCACTCTGTTGTAATTGTATGAGTAATTTGAAAGTTATTACTGTTGTTCAGTTCTAATCCCATTAGAGGCAAACATATTACTTAACATTTTCAGCCAAACGTTATTCTTAATGACAACAACCATTAGAATCTATATAGATTTTTATAGCATTTGCCTTTAAGTAAGTGTATAAATCCTAAAGAAGCTATCATATTCAATGTATTATGTTAACTATTTTTGATCAACCTATGAGATATGAAGACAGTTTACTGATGGTTCTTATTTTCATATTTTGCCATCTCAAGGAATCAGTGAGGCAGAGAGCCATGGAGTAGCAAAATGTATTAGCCAAGCATGAAGAAAATCTCTCCCTTTTCCTGTATCATCACTTTTAGACTTTGATGTGGTGGTGACATTATTACTGATGGTGTCCTTGGACACAGGCAGGAGAAAGTAGTCTCAAAGCTTATGCACATAAAAATAACTAAAAATTTTAATGCTGTGCAAATGTTAAGAATATCTATGATTCTCAAAAATTTATGTGTATCTTAGCACTACTAATATCAAGCTAAAAGCATCTTCATTTTGCATTAGGTAGTCAACATTTTGTATGTGAATTAATAGCTCATGAATTTTAGCCTTCGTTTTTTGTTTTTTTTTTTTTTTGGAATGGCAAGATAGCAAATAAAGGAGAAAGAATAGAGTAAATCCACTGCAGTAATGTTCAGCCACAACAGTTTAAGGAAATAAAAATTAGGAAACTAAGGATGAAATGAGGCCACTGTTTAGCTGTTGAGTTGATGGGGACCAGAATTGCATTTGATCAAAATTCTTCTCTGAATGGTTACTTAGGCACTTGATTATGAATAATAAATATAAAGGCAAGTGTAGTTCAGGTACACTTGGAAAAGTATGCTCAATAACACTGTTAGACCAATAACCAATAACCAAAAATTCTGAAAAAGATTGTGCAGATCCTGCTGTAGGCCCAGAACTATGCAGTCATAAGGCATGCAAAAAATCTTTAAAGACTCTGCCTTCCTGAATCTTGTCACCCCGTTGAAAGAAATTGGAAGTGATAATTCTTAAGACACTTTGTTGATACAGCTGCAGTAGAATTTGTTTGATTTTTTCAAAATAGCCCCTTAATTAAGTGAACTCTTAAACGCACTGTTGTTTAGTCACTAAGTCATGTCTGACTCTTTGTGACCCCATGGACTGTAGCCCACCAGGCCCCTCTGTCCATGGGATTTCCCAGGCAAGAATACTGGAGTGGGTTGCCATTTTCTTCTCCAGGGGATCCTCTGGACCCAGGGATTGAACCCGCATCTCCTGCATTAGCTGGCAGATTCTTTACTGCTGAGCCACCAGCATGATATGAATAATAAAGTTTCTGTTTTTCAATTACTTTGAAATTTTTTGTTTAATGTTATTTAAATAAAGCTATAATATTTTCTACAGGGTTGATTCTATGATCTAATAATTCACTAGAATAAATAGATGTCAGAATAAGGAGGCAAGGAGAGATCTGAAGCAACCTTTGAAAATACACATTCATGTTATTTGCATGGTATTTGTGAAGCAATAACACTAGTCGGATCTACCAGACATTCTAACACTTAGATTGATAAATATCCTGTATATTGTAATAAACTGTGAATTAACAGTCTTATAAGCCTCAGTTAAAACCCTTGCTCTGCCACTTGCAAGCTATCTGATCATGAAAAAACTGCTTTATGTCTTTGAGCTAGCTCTTTCCCTCAGGTCAAATCACATCTATTTTTCAGGGTGAATAAACAAGGAAATATGTCTGTCATAGAGCAATTCAAGCACTCATTATATGGTAGTTATTTTCCTTATACCTGCTTCATCAGAAGTAGGTTTAAAAGACATTTAATTTTTTCCAACAGTATAGCAGAGTAGATACTCTGGAAAAAGAAAGAAAAAGAAAATTGTTATCTAAGCATCTAGCAACACTTGGTTTTAAAAAAGTATAACAAATGCAGAGATGAACATTTTAAATAAAAGAGATTTAAAGAATCTCATAGGATATGTCAGAAATAAACACATAAATGAAAGTTAGAAAAAAACAGTTGTAAACTGGGACAAATGCTAAGGCTATCTTGGGGGCTATTTGCTGATCTTGGTAACCAGATTTTAACAGCCATTTCAGTAGAGAAGCAAGTCTCCACACAATGAGGAATCAAAGCTAAAGCTCTAATATAAAGCCAACAAGGGCCTTGAAGGGCTATACCCTCAGTGAATGGGTAGACTAGGTACAATCTATATGACAGGAAACTGTGATTAGGAAATTGCAAATTTATAACTGGCATGCAAATCCTTACACTGTGCTGTGGTTTGAATGTACAATATAACTGGTTTTGTCCTCAAACTAAAGCAGTACCATAGATTTGACTCAGGTTAATGATGTTAAAAGCAAATTCTTTCTAACAGGACACACCATCAAACAAGATCATGTAGTTTTCCCACAGCTAGAGTCCCACTAAACATCAGATCACAAACAAAAATTATTAACTCATGATAAAATAAGCCATAAGCATGGACGTTATAAAATGTTTCAAGAGCTACAAGTAATTGAATATAGACAGAATTTAAGATATGGCATAGAAGTCACCCAATCATAAGCTGGGGATGTGGAATTATGTTTATTTTTGTCATAAACAGGGCATGAGCAAAACTCAGAGGAGATAAACAGGATGTTCAATTTTGCCAAAAGTAAAAGGTATAATGTCTGTCAGTTATCATCAACATCACCCTGATAGTGTTCTGTAAGATAGTGAGTATTGGGACTCAGTGTGAAATCTTGGCTGTGTCAAACACTAATTCTGTGACCTTAGGAGAGCTACTTTCACTATCTGCGTCATCGTTTCCTCACTTGTATAATGAGGATATTAGCAATAGCTGAGATTAATGTTTTTATGAGGAAAGAATGAGATTATGAAAGTACACAATTAGCTATTCAAATATCCAACAGGGATATTTAAGTGTATTCATATTGTTCAAGTATGCATTCAAACCATTTTCCTCTGTGGTAAATAATATAAGCTCAAACAAGATTGATATGACCTTGTATGTGAATTTTAGGAGACTGGAACCAATATGTAATGTTAGGGGATGGGGGATTTTAATTCTTTGTTATTTTTCATATAGACTTTTTAGAGTTCACAGCAAAATTCAATGGAAGATATAGAAACTTCCCATATATCCCCTGCCCCCTACACATGCACAACCCCCCACCCCACATTAACATTCTGTATCAAGGCAGTACCTTTGTTACAGTCAATGAATTAACATTGACACATCATTATCTCCCAAAGTCCACAGTTTACATTAGCATTCACTCTTGGTATTCTACATTCTATGGGTTTGGGCAAATGTTTAATGATATATATCCACCATTGAAGTATCAAACAGGATAGTTTCATTGCCCTAAAAAATCTCTGTACTTTACCTAGTCATTCCTCCCTCTCTTTCTAACCCCTGGCAATCACCGACCTTTTTACTGTCTTCTTATTTTTGCTTATTTGCAGAATGCCATAGAAGTAGAACCAATTATTTCAGATTGGCCTCTTTTACTTAGTAATAGGCATTTAAGTTCCCTTTATGTCTTCTGGGCTTGATAGCTGATTTCTTTTAAGTGTTTAATAATCCATTCTCTTGATGTACCACAGTTTATTTATCCATTCACCTCCTGAAGGACAACTTGGTTGCTTCCAAGCTCTGGCAATTATGAATAAAGCTACTTTAAACATACATATGCAGGTTTTTGTGTGGACATAAGTTTTCACCTCCTTTGAGTAAATATCAAGGAGCCCAATTAGTGGATCGTATGGTAAGAGTAGGGCTTCCCAGATGACAATAATGGCAAAGAACCCACGTGCCAATGCAGGAAACATAAGAGATGTGTTCAATCCCTGGGTCAGGAAGATCCCCTGGAGGAGAGCATAGCAACCCACTCCAGTATTCTTGCCTGGAGAATCCCATCGACAGAGGAGCCTGGCAAGCTACAGTCCATGGGGTCGCATAGCTTTGGACCCAACTGAAGTGACTTAGCATACATGCAAACATGATAAGAATATGTTTAGTATTGTGAGAAACTGCCAACTGTATTCCAAAGTGGCTGTGTCATTTTGCATTCCCACTAGCAATGCATGAGAGTTCCTGATACCCCACGTCCTGGCCAGCGTTTGGTGTTAGCATTCTGAATTTTGTCCATTCTACCTGATTCATAGTGATACCTTATCGTTGCTTTATTTTTCCCCAGATTTATTGAGATATAATAGAAATACAACATGTGTAGGTTATAGTTGTAGGTGTATGTGATGATTTGATATATATATATATATATATATATAGTAAAATGATTACTACACACAATTACCTTTTTTTTGATGTTGTTTGATGGAGTAGGAACATTTAAGATCAATCCCTTTAATAGGTTTCAAGTATTGATGTATAATTCAATATTGTTTACTATAGTCACCATCCTGTACATTAGATCCCTACAATGTAGTCATCTTATAACTGAAACTTTGTACCCTTTGATCAACATGTCCCCATTAACCCTAGCCTCTGACAATCACTATACTACTATTTCAATGTTTGACTTTTATAGATTCCTCATTAAAACTGAGATCATACCCTATTTGTCTGTCTCTGTCTAATGTATTTTGCTTAGCATGACTCAAGGACTGCCCATGTTGTCACAAATGGTAAAATCTTGTTTTATTGCTGAATAAAATTTCATTATATTATTACATTATTATTATATATATGCTATATTTTCTTTACTCATTCATATATCAATGAACACTTAAGCTATGTCCGTATCTTCACTGTTGTGAATAATGCTGCAATGTAAATGAGAGCGCAGGTATCTGTTCGAGATAGTGACTTTAATTCCTTTAGAATCCTGTATGAACAAAGCTCATTACTTCTTTACTGATTACTGTCCAACCCCAAACTTTGCTTAAATTCTTTACCATTCCCTTCCCAGGTATCTTCCTGACCCAGGGATTAAACCCAGTCTCCTACCTTGCAGGAAGATTCTTTACCATCTGACCCACCAAGGAAGCCCCACTAATGAAGCGCCCAAACCTTAATTTCTTGGTCCTGCCAAAGCTGCCTGGCTTTGGTCCCTTCTTAGGTTCCCTTTCTGTAAGACCTCCATGCCCACAAATTAAATTGTTTTTTTTTTCTCCTGTTAATCTATTTTGTGTCAATTTAATTATTAGCCCTGCTAAGAGAACTCAAGTAGAGTCAGAGGGGAAATTTCCCCCCCCCCTTGAAATTTGCCTGACCCATAATATTTTATTGGAAACTCGACATTTCAGATACTATATTATAGCAACTCTGGGTAATGGTCCCTTATCCCCAGCCCCAGGACATTTTATTGTTATTTATTTGTTTAGTGACTGGCTGTATTCCTGAAGTCTGCAAGTCTGTCCCATAAGCTTTGATATGAAGTTTTTGATTTTGTTACTCAGGGGTTGCTACCTTGGGTATTCCCACCGTCACCAGTAGTATGAAAGTGGTTTTGGTAGGGCTGTCTTTGACTGTCTCTTTCCCTGACCACACCCAGCTGTCAAACACCACTAATTGCTTTATTATTTTTCAATAATTCCCTATAAGGCCAAATTGCTTCACAAACTAGTCCAATCAAATAGTTCCCCCATTGAAAGGATAGTATTGGAGGTCAGTGTTGGAGATATTTTCTGACCAAAGGAAGGCTCTCTCCAAATGTCTCTTTCCAAACTTCTCTCCAGAAGACCAGCCAGCCTCCAGTTTAACCTATATTTCCAGTGACTATCAATTCTCCCTTTCATTACAACATCCACCACTTTTTTTTGAGAGTGCCCATAGGCATGAATTTCTTCTAACTCTGTTTCAATTAAAATCAGTTACTTCCTTGGAGAAAGAATTTGGAGTTCTCTATTCTATGACTAAGATCATGGCATCTGGTCCCATCACTTCATGGCAAATAGAAGGGGAAAAAGTGGAAGCAATGACAGATTTTCTTTTCTTGGACTCCAAAATCACTACAGATGCTGACTGCAGCCATGGAATTAAAAGACACTTACTCCTTGGAAGGAAAGCCATGACAAACCTAGGCAGCATATTTAAAAGCAGAGACCTTACTTCGCCAACAAAAGTCCATATAGTCAATGCTGTGGTTTTTCCAGTAGTCATGTATTGATGTGAGAGTTGGACCATAAAGAAGGCTGAGCACCAAATAATTGATGCTTTTGAATTGTGGTGCTGGAGAAGTCTCTTGAGAGTCCTTTGGATAGCAAGGAGATTAAACCAGTCAATCCTAAAAGAAATCAACCTTGAATATTCACTGGAAGGACTGATGCTGAAATTCCAATACTTTGACCATCTTATGTGAAGAGCCAATTCATTATGAAAGACCCTGATGCTGGGAAAGATTGAAGGCAATAGGAGAAACGGGTGGCAGAGGATAAGATGGTTAAATAGCATCACTAAGTCAGTGAGCACACTCTGGGAGATAGTGGAGAACAGAGAAACCTGGCGTGCAGCAGTCAATGCGGTCACAAAGAGTCAGACATGACTTAGTGACTGAAGGACAACAATTCTGATTTGCTTATCTACCCCAGGGGGGGAAATGTCTCCAAGCCCAGGTTGGGAATATCCCTTGAGGAGGACATGGCAACCCACTCCAGCGTTCTTGCCTGGCAAATCCCTTGGATAGAAGAGCCTGGCAGGCTACAGTCCATCGTGTTGCAAAGACAGACATGACTTAGTGACTAAACAACAAGAATTTAATAATATATTTTATGTCATAATCCAGTAAACACAAACACACGAAACCAGATTTTAGAGAACAATACTTTTCTTTACTGAGTGTGATTCTCAGTATTTTTCTATTCTATTTTGCTTAATTAAAAAGTGTACTAGTTGGAAATATCTAGATTGATTTTTACCCACTAACAGATCATGACTAATGGATTGAAAAACACTGTTCAAGTTGATTTGCAGTCTTTGTTAACTTGTCCACTCATTTATTCTTTTAATTCAATCTATACTAATTTACAACACTAGCTCAATTTTCATTTTCAAAGATACCAATATGAATGAAATATAATTATTTATTCAGAGAAGCTTAAAATCTACTTGAGGAGCATGTTAAGTGTGAAAATGCTATTGAGAGGAGACACACTGTTGGATGTTTTTAACCAGGGGACTAATGTAATCATAGCTATGTTTCAATAAGTTAAATCTAGATGTTAGATGGAGATGGGTAATGGGGAGAAACTGCAATCTGGTATATTAGTTTGGAGGCTTTTGTGTTAAGTCAGTAAACATGCTGTGAGGACTTCCCTGGCAGTCCAATGATTAAGACTCCAGGCTTCCGCTTCATGGGGCATTGGTTCAATTCCTGGTTGGGGAACTAGTATCCCATATGACACATGATGAGACTGAAAGAAAAAAAGTAAACATGGTGTGAACCTGGACTTAAATATTATGGTAGACTCAGATAAGAGAAAGTTGAGGGATGGGAATCTAAGATATATGTAGCAGATAGAGCCAGTAAAATGCAGTCATAGGTGGATTTTAGGATAAAGATAATTTCTTGTACAGTGGAGGGTACACAAGATGTTATTAACTTGAGGTGGGAATAGTAGGAAGGAAGAATATGTTTAAGGGGGAAGTGGAGGCAAAACTTTCGATTTTTAAGCGGTGATAATTTCTTTGTAATTGAGAACATGTGAACTGTAAGGAAAGCATTAATTAAAAAGTCCAGTAGAAATTGTGGAAATTTAACAGAAAGTGATCCACCATTTAGTGAAAATAAAAGTTATTCACCAACCCTGATACTTATGAAATTAAAGAATTTTGACTTAATATGTAAATGTTTGGCAGTATTGTTTTCATGTCTTTTAGTGTAGTATATATTGTCACTTTCATTTTAGTGAAAAGTAGCAACTTATTTAGTAAAGCATTAATCTAAAGAGTTAAGGTAAGTTAAAGTACAGTGGTTGCATTTGAAATCGTTTATGCAAAAATATTTTGCAAGAAAAGATCATGATATCAATATATTTTGAATTTAGAGTAATAACAATGAGCTATTTTAAAGTGAAGAAAATGACTGAGTTTAGACATTTATCACAATGAACTTGACACTTCTGGGTTCATTCATTATAAACAGCAAAGAAAAATAATACTCATTTGCAATTGTTTAGTGCAGCTGAAATAACATCTGTTCTTGATCACATAGAAAAGAACCTGTTTCAAATTCTGCACAGTCACTTACTATGTGATAGTAAAGAGTAATTTTTTCTTTAAACCTAGTTGTTTAATCTAAAAGTGAAAAGTAATACCAGCTCCCTGTTATTGTTGTGAGGATTTAATGCAGAAGCTAAATAAAGGGACCAGCACTCACACCTGGCATTTTGTGGGTAAAAATGAATGAGATACAGAGAAAGACCTGCATCCACACCTCAAAGTTAGTACAAATTAGTGAGCTGTGACATCTGACACACACAGTGTTTCTGGAATTTCTTTAATAGCTATGTTATCATGGTACAGAGGGACTACTGTGTTGTCTTTGATGTAAATCATATTATTGCTCAGGTCATGTCATTTTTAGTTAACAGTAATGGCTGTAATGCCCCAAATTATTCTTGCCTAGAGAATCCCATGAACAGGGGGCCTGCCTGGCTACAGTCCATAGGGTTGCAAAGACTCGACAAAACTGAAGTGACTTAGCATAACTACATTGTAAACTACAGCCCAGTTAAATGTTTATCCATTGGTTTATATATTCCTATGATTTAAGTAATTCTAAGCACTCCAAATAGGTCATATCATTAGGAACTGTTTCGTAATTAGCAGTTACCGAAAAAATGTCAATTTTTCTTAAGTGATTACATGTGATGATACTAATATGTATAGAACAAATTCTCAGATGCAAATTTCTATTCAATTAATTGTGGATAATTTAAAAGTGAGGGCATTATGTGTATGGATTTGTGGATACCACAATTTTTAATAGATTAGTATCTTAACATAAACAATGTTACTGGATAGAACGATTCCTGATAAATTTGAATAATATACTTTTGGAATTAATATATGACAATATTAATAATTATCTGCAGGGGCTCATTGGAAATAATAACTTATCAGTTCAGTTCAGTTCGGTCATTCAGTCATGTCTAACTCTTTGCAACCCCATGGACTGCAGCATGCCAGGCTTCCCTGTCCATCACCAACTCCCAGAGCCTACTCAAACTCATCCATAGCGTTGGTGATGCCATCCAACCATCTCATCCTCTGTCGTTCCCTTCTCTTCCCGCCTTCAATCTTTCCCAGCATCAGGGTCTTTTCCAATGAGTCGGTTCTTCACGTCAGGTGGCCAAATACTGGAGTTTCAGCTTTAGCATCTGTCTTTCCAGTGAATATTCAGGACTGATTTCCTTTAGGATGGACTGATTTTAAAGCCCTAATTGTTTACATTTTAATTAAGTTGCAACTGATTCTATAATAAGAGCATGATAATATATTTTACATCTCTGTATTTGTCTATTTGTCTATCCAATATGATGTGCCAGTTATGGTCGTGAGTGATGCTAAGCATAAGATACAGTTCAAAATAAATGAGGACTATTTCATTTTCTCATATTACTAGAAGGAATGACTTACAGTGGGATAGTTAGTAGAAAGTCAGTCATGTCATTAATATAATACACTATGGGTTTACTTTATAAAAAGAAACAAAAGTACATCCCACCCTTGCCTTCTCCCACAGAGTCCAAAAGTCTGTTCTGTACATCTGTCTCTTTCTGTCTTGCATATAGGGTTATTGTTACCATCTTTCTAAATCCCATATATATGCATTAGTATACTGTATTGGTGTTTATCTTTCTGGCTTACTTCACTCTGTATAATGGGCTCCAGTTTCATCCATCTCATTAGAACTGATTCAAA
>NC_057419.1:64741969-64787635 GCF_019320065.1 Cervus canadensis | reverse complement strand
GGGAGGGGGGATCGGGATGGGGAACACATGTAAATCCATGGCTGATTCATGTCAATGTATGGCAAAAACCACTACAATATTGTAAAGTAATTAGCCTCCAACTAATAAAAATAATTTAAAAAAAAGAAAAGAAACAAAAGTAAAAAAAATAAATAAACATCCTATATGCTTTCAACTAGTTATCAGAGACATACACCTGCCCCACAGCTTAACCTATTCGGTTTTAAAAGTAACTCCATTACTCATAAACACTTCTCCAAGCCCTCTGAGATATCAGTTGGACAGACTGTCATGGCCCAGGCATGGGTTGGAAAAGAATTTCTGAACATGAGACAGAATGAGAGGGAAGTATGGTTTATTAGAGTGGGAGATACTGTTAGAACAGCAGGCCAGCTCAAGGGAGAACTGACGTTGAATGGGGGTCCTTAGTCCATTTTTATACCCAGGGTACAAGGAGTGGGATAGGGTCTTTCAGGTCATTTGCTGATTGGATGAGGCACCTCCTCCTTCTGGGGTAGGAGGGGAGACAGGTTATACTGTTCCATTAATAGTTACAACATGGGGGAGGGAAGGACGATAAGGGTCTGGTTATTCCATCCCTGCATTCCAAGACCCTCCTTGGTTTTATCTGCTCTTTCGTCCTTGGGTCACCACATTCTTCCCTCTCTTTATTTTTAGGGCCAATTCTTTGGCCCCTTTTGATACCCTGCTCATGTCTAACTGTCTACCTATTTCCCTTCTCAGGCATTTGGGAACCCAGTCTCAGGGAAAAAGGGGCTATGACCTCTTGGGATTCTTCAGGCTGTACAGGGGCTTTGTGGGGCCCTGGGTTCCCTTTGCCTGCTCTCTGTCAGGGGGCATTTATGGAGGGAGATGAGAGTCCATGGAATGATAAGGTGTGACTTGTTTTATCATTGTATAGGTGTTGGTCAGGGAATATTCTAGTCATGCTACCACTTGGAGATTTGTTGTATTCTAGAAGAAACAAATTTAACAAGAACGTTAAAGGTATATGGCCCAAAGATTAATAGGAGTAGAAAAGCTGCTCAGGGGCTAGCCAAGAGAACCAGGACCGGACATTGGTTCGTGACATTACTGTTTTTCTGGTATGAGAAGATGCAAGAATTTGGGCTCATAAAATCCTTACCTGAAAACATCTGACTAGCTGAAGGCTGGTTCTTCTGGGATTTTCCCAGATGACTGCTGCTGCTAAGTCACTTCAGTTATGCCAGTTCTGTGTGACCCCATAGATGGCAGCCCACCAGGCTCCTCCGTCCCTGGGATTCTCCAGGCAAGAATACTGGAGTGGGTTGCCATTTCCTTCTCTCTACCCAGAGCACAGAATGCCCTTTTTCTGATTTCCACCCTTAACTCCTTTCAGGGGGTGTTGAAGGTCAGCAGCTTGCAGTGCTTATGATGTAATTTTTGTAGAGGCAGCTGGCAAGTGCCAACTTCTAGTCAGCGGGGTCCCTTCATAGCCACATGTTTGACCATGTTTTGGGGGCATTTCATGACCATTGTGTCCCGCGGTGCTGGGAAAGCTCATTCCCAGGTCTACCGAAGATTCCCTTGACAGGCCACTCATGTGCTGTTACTCGACCAGGCCTTGCAAGTAGCAAAAGTCACTGGCCCATACCTGTCTTTCTAGCCTCTTGGTCCAGGAAAATATTTCCTTTTGTTGTTTCTTCCCATATCTAGAGTTACATCATTACAATCATTGACCTCATGTGGAACTGCATATCAGCATTGTATCAGTCATACATTTGGCAATGTAAGAAACAATCTTCTGAAGCAAGTGACATAGAAAATAATATAGCTATAGCTAGCAGTTATTAGTAAGGTCATAAATAAGAATTAGAAGTCAAGAACTTTCATTAGGTAGAGCCCAGTATACCCCAGGTCATCTGACTTCATTTGTTAAATGACTGTAGCCTGGTGTTAATCTCCTGGTTGTACATCATGGAGCATACATTTATCTGAAGATTGGTTACTGAGATAAGCTTAGGGTCCTTTTTAATAACTTAATTAAATCTTTTAGCAATATAACATAACAACAAAGAACTATCTCAGAAGTGAGTCTTAGTAAACTGTAGACTTTAATTAACAAAACTAGAAACTTAGTTTAACAATTAACAAAACTTAATATTCAGTGAAACATGATTTATTCATTATGAGGGCATTAACCCTGTAACCAGGGAAGGCTTTAACCTATCAAATAAAAATGAGGTTTGTCAGGAAGCCGGGAAAAGCCAAGTGGCCGTCTTGGATTTCCCATAGCCCTGACTCTTTGATTTACAGCTATTGTTCACCCATTTTTAATTCCCTGATTTAGGAGTAGACTGTTGCCATTTTTAGGACATCAGAATAGCAAAAGTCTAACAGTGAGGGGTTATTTTTTTGTAGAAGCACAATGAGCTTTTACATGTACATCTTAAATAATGTTTATTTACTTTACCAAAGTAGCAAAAGATTTTAAAAACAAATATAAATCACTTAAAGGCAAAGAAATTCATAATCTGTCGTTGAAAGCTTCATTCTAAAAAAACTTTGTTCTCTTAACATAGGAAGTGAAAGTGAAGTTGCTCAGTCGTGTCCAACTCTTTGTGGCCCCATGAACTGGGGTCTAGCAGGATCCTCCGTCCATGGGATTTTCCAGGCAAGAGTACTGGAGTGGATTGCCATTTCCTTCTTCAGGGGATCTTCCCAACCCAGGGATCGAACCCAGGTCTCCCGTATTGTAGGCAGATGCTTTACCATCTGAGCCACCAGGGAAGTCCCTCTTAACATAGAGAGTAGACTAAATTCCAGTCTGTTACCAGTTTACCAGATAACAAACAAACAAAATGGGTTGTTTATTGCTTAATCTTAGAAAAGTCTTTTCCATAAATCTTGAGATAGTAGTATTCTTGCAAAGGCATCAGAGTGAAACCATAGAAGGCATGTTTGAAATCTGATTAAACTGCAGTTGACAAAGTAACCTGGTCATTGCTGTGACTTGTAACACTTTAACATGATAACTAGAATTATAACTGACAACATTTTGCCAGGACATTTCAGATTTTCATGAATTTCACATAATTTCTAGGATATCTATATTAGTAACATCAACCATACACTATAACCTGAGATGATTCATCACTCCTAACAATACTTCCTATGTAACTTAACATGTCAAATGGACTCAGGTAGTTTAATAGCTCTTTGGGATGTCTCAGGGGCCCTCTGAAGCATCGCAAAGTCAGCTAGAAGTCAAGTTATTTAGGAAGTTTTGTCAATAAATATCAAAAGGGCTTATAACACTCAGTCAGATAGAATTATATAGATCACTGTGAAATAATATATTCACTTAGCCAAAGTAACAAAGAAGATTTCAAAGGTAAACATAGAACAGATCACTTCAGAGGTAAAGAAACTTAAAATCCATTATCAAAGGCAGTTTGATGTCTCAAGAAAACGTATTTATGCACAAAACTCTTCCCTTGGGGTCCACTTTCGATAAAACCTTCTTATCACTTTCTGTACCCATTACTTTGTTCTCCCATCTTGAAACAGCCACCTGTAAGTCAGACTTACTTCCTTTTCCCTTCGTAAAATGTAATTTCATTCCTCATACCTTCTTTACTAAAAACACACATCGTACTTTCCTTAAGCAACCAAGAACTGACCTTTGTATTAACATTCTATAGATTGGTGAACATAAATACCTGTGACAATTAAAAAACTTCTATAGAACATCTTAGGATGGCATCAAACATGATTCATTAATAGTCCAAAATCTCTAGTTTCTCTGTAAGAGGAAGTTAGTGTTCAGTAATGAATGTTTCAGAATCTTATTTTATTTGGAAATGACCTAGCTATTCAATAATCTTCTGTTACTTAGTTTAGCACAACCCCAGAAATTCAGGTTACCAAAATCTAGACTGTTTTAGACAGACATTTTTAAAGTATAATTATTCTTAATAGAGTTTATCTAAAAGCTCATGCCTCATTTACAATTTTTTTTTTTCTTTTAATTTTTTTATTAGTTGGAGGCTAATTACTTCACAACATTTCAGTGGGTCTTGTCATACATTGATATGAATCAGCCATAGATTTACACTTATTCCCCATCCCGATCCCCCCTCCCATCTCCCTCTCCACCCGATTCCTCTGGGTCTTCCCAGTGACCAGGCCGAGCACTTGTCCTCATGCATCCCACCTGGGCTGGTGATCTGTTTCCACCATAGATAGTATACATGCTGTTCTTTTGAACATCCCACCCTCACCTTCTCCCACAGAGTTCAAAAGTCTGTTTCTGTATTTCTGTGTCTCTTTTTCTGTTTTGCCATATAGGGTTATCGTTACCATCTTTCTAAATTCCATATATATGTGTTAGTATGCTGTAATGTTCTTTATCTTTCTGGCTTACTTCACTCTGTATAATGGGCTCCAGTTTCATCCATCTCATTAGAACTGATTCAAATGAGTTCTTTTTAATGGCTGAGTAATATTCCATGGTGTATATGTACCACAGCTTCCTTATCCATTCATCTGCTGATGGGCATCTAGGTTGCTTCCATGTCCTGGCTATTATAAACAGTGCTGCGATGAACATTGGGGTGCACGTGTCTCTTTCAGATCTGGTTTCCTCAGTGTGTATGCCCAGAAAGTGGGATTGCTGGGTCATATGGCAGTTCTATTTCCAGTTTTTTAAGGAATCTCCACACTGTTTTCCATAGTGGCTGTACTAGTTTGCATTCCCACCAACAGTGTAAGAGAGGGTTCCCTTTTCTCCACACCCTCTCCAGCATTTATTGCTTGTAGACTTTTGGATAGCAGCCATCCTGACTGGCGTGTAATGGTACCTCATTGTGGTTTTGATTTGCATTTCTTCTAATAATGAGTGATGTTGAGCACCTTTTTCATGTGTTTGTTTTAGCCATCTGTATGTCTTCTTTGGAGAAATGTCTGTTTAGTTCTTGGCCCATTTTTTGATTGGGTCATTTATTTTCTGGAATTGAGCTGCAGGAGTTGCTTGTATATTTTTGAGATTAATCCTTTGTCTGTCACCACTACTGTTCAACATAGTGTTGGAAGTTTTGGCCACAGCAATCAGAGCAGAAAAAGAAGTAAAAGGAATCCAGATAGGAAAAGAAGAATTGAAACTCTCACTGTTTGCAGATGACATGATCCTCTATATAGAAAACCCTAAAGACTCTACCAGAAAATTACTAGAGCTAATCAATGAATATAGTAAAGTTGCAGGATATAAAATTAACACACAGAAATCCCTTGCATTCCTATATACTAACAATGAAAAAACAGAAAGAGAAATTAAGGAAACAATACCATTCACCATTGCAACAAAAAGAATAAAATACTTAGGAGTATATCTACCTAAAGAAACAAAAGACCTATACATAGAAAACTATAAAACACTGATGAAAGAAATCAAAGAGGACACAAACAGATGGAGAAACATACCGTGTTCATGGATTGGAAGAATCAATATTGTCAAAATGGCTATTCTACCCAAAGCAGTCTATAGATTCAATGCAATCCCTATCAAGCTACCAACGGTATTTTTCACAGAACTAGACCAAGAATTTCACAATTTGTATGGAAATACAAAAAACCTCGAATAGCCAAAGTAATCTTGAAAAAGAAGAATGGAACTGGAGGAATCAACCTGCCTGACTTCAGACTCTACTACAAAGCCACAGTCATCAAGACAGTGTGGACTGGCACAAAGACAGAAATATAGACCAATGGAACAGAATAGAAAGCCCAGAGATAAATCCACGAACCTATGGACACCTTATCTTTGACAAAGGAGGCAAGGATATACAATGGAAAAAAGACAACCTCTTTAACAAGTGGTGCTGGAAAACTGGTCAACCACTTGCAAAAAGAATGAAACTGAAACACTTTCTAACACCATACACAAAAATAAACTCAAAATGGATTAAAGATCTAAATGTAAGACCAGAAACTATAAAACTCCTAGAGGAGAACATAGGCAAAACACTCTCTGACATAAATCACAGCAAGATCCTCTATGACCCACCTCCCAGAATATTGGAAATAAAAGCAAAACTAAACAAATGGGATCTAATGAAACTTAAAAGCTTTTGCACTACAAAAGAAACTATAAGTAAGGTGAAAAGACAGCCGTCAGATTGGGAGAAAATAATTTACAATTTTTTGATGTTTCTTCACTCAAGGTACTTTCCTTGCTGACAAACTTGGAACAGATATAACAATATTGGCACAATGAAAATATTATGCTTAATATTAACGACTCTTAGACATTTCTATATTAAATTAGCAAACAAACAGTAATACTAGATATTTAATATTGAATATTTCCCAGTTCTTGTGAATCTGAAATTCATTTAGAATACTTGTATTTAGAATTGTCTGATTTGTAAGCAGTTATTTTTCTTTAGGCCAATTAAATTAGAACTCATTTACAACTTCAGCAATATTATTTTAAAAAAAGACACATACTGAAACATACATAAATCCAGACAGACAGACAGACAGAGATCTCATAGTTTTCCACTTGAGATTTAAAATGTCTCTTTGAACCTCCCCTTTTTTTTCCTTTTGGTTTCAGGACTTAGAGATGGTCTAGATAAGTGATCCAGAGAGCTCTGGTCTAAAGCTATAGGAGGAGTTATTTCCTCAGGGCAAGAATTCTTAAAGAGATAATTTTTTTCTTCAAGCTTTCTCTGGAATCTAAAGAATATTGTGACCGCATTGTCAAAAATCCTAGTTTTCTGTGATCATAGTTTTATACCCAAAATTTAGACCAGATAGTGCTCAACTTGGCCCTGATAACAAGGGCAGATTGGTCCCAGCAGGGATTGTCCCTCTGGGGAAGTAAGGTCTTTGTCCCTTCTGAAGAATCCTAAGGGTTAAAGGGATTTGTAGGAGTGGGGGAAACTTGGTCCATCCCCACCCTGAAAAACAGGAGTCGTTAGAAGGGAATTCTTTAGGATGTTCAGCAGAGTTTTTGATCCTTCAGGCTTTTGAATATAGGAGAAAGACCTGGACCAAAGGGAACCTCAGAATCCTTTCCTTGAGATCATGTGGATATGAAAGGTCGAGTTGGGGTTGTCTAGGAAATGAGATGGAGAGAGACAGAGGGGTACAGGAGATAGGGAGGCAACAGAAAAACACATGCGACATGAGTCCCTGAAATCGGGATTCTGACTAAGGGCCATGAAGGACTGAACATAAGGAAATTCTGAGTCCTTTCCCTATTTTTGGCAAAAGCTAGTATGCCGTTCAGAGGCCATTTTTTGGGTCCCCCAATTGTATTGGGGCCAGGCCTTTTGCAGGGTCAAAATTTTCCAGTTTCTGAGAATATAGCCAAGGGGTGAGTCTGAGAGAGGCTCCTGGGATGTACCAGAACCCACTCTTAGCCTACCTGCTATAGAATGGGGGTACTGAGAGTCACCGGCTGACAGAAAGGCGTCTCTTTTGTCCCCGTGATCTGTCTTTGTGACTAATGGCACAAAAATGGCCGACCATCCCAACAGTCACATCCGACAGTGAGAGGTGACCCCTGAGAATTGTGCGGCTAAGGCACATGTAACCCGGGCAAATAAAGACAGATCTAAGGCACCATGTGACCCAGGCAGAAAAAGACAGAGATTCCTGGGAGCAATCCGGTGTCTCACCATTTGGCGATTCCCTGAAACATGGAAGGCACTCTTGGGATGGCTCAGAGGCTACACCTAGGCTCCTGTAAATCAATCTGGACTGAAAGGGAAAGAAGTGAAAATGACAGGGAAGAAGGCTGAGGAATCTGCCTTACAATCCTATTGGGGAGGTGGTGGCCAGGGGACAATGGTCTCTGTTTTGCTTTAACCACTCTGTGCCTGACACGGTACACGGAAGTTGTCTTACTGGGGGCGGATGCCCTTGTGCCCTGATCCATTCCGCATCCCACTTATCCTCACATGGGAGTCTTCATGTGGCAGGCACCCTAATGGCTTTTAAGTACCTGACCCGTGCCCATACAATATTGGTTGGACTAGTCCTCAGTTGGAAAGAAGACAAAGGAGAGACCCTCAGCCGTTCAGGCGGCAGCTACTGGGACTCAGTGAACAATGGAGCCTTTGGAACACACCAGAGGGTAACCCTGGCCAGAGTTCCTCAGTTGCTTCCACAGCACTTGTCTCTTCATAGAGGGTCCCTATGAAAAAGAAGAAGTGAGGGGGTGGGGGAAGAGACCCCAAGTTCCCTGTACGGGCTACCAAAAATCTCATGGTCCAGGTGCGGGTTGGGAAAGAATTTCCAGACATGAGACAGAATGAGATGGAAATAAAGTTTATTAGAGTGGGAGACGTTGTTAGAACAGTGGGCCAGCTCAAGGGAGAACCGATGGTGAGTGGGGGTCCTTAGTCCACTTTTATACCCAGGGTACAAGGAGTGGGATAGGGTCTTTCAGGTCATTCGCTGATTGGATGAGGCACCTCCTCCCTTTGGGGTAGGAGGGGAGACAGGTTATACTGTTCCATTAATAGTTATAACATGGGGGAGGGAAGGATGATAAGGGTCTGGTTTTTCCATCCCTGCATTCCAAGACCCTCCTTGGTTTTATCTGCTCTTTCGTCCTTGGGTCACCACACAAACAATGGCAGGAAGTGATGGGCAGGCAACCTGTTGCCAGAGAGGAGTGGGCAGAATGGTACTCCCTCTCTAGGTGTTCCTGATGTAATGCCCTTGAAACACTATCACTGTATAATTTCCATTGGCATTAGCCCTGGTCTTGGAGCAAAAGGCCTATGGGAGAGGAAAAGAGATATGAGATACATAAATAAATTCTGTGATCTAAAAGTGTGGTAAATACATATACTTGACCTCTATTGTGCTCTATTTCAGTCTGCTTATGAAAGAGGCTATGGGACAGAAGGTAAAGATATATCACTTGGGATTTTCTGACACATAAATGGCAGCAGGCAAGGCTTCAGCCAACCTTCAGGTCCTCTAGGCAGTCCAATTCTCTGGGCCTAGCCAGTCATACGGTAAATCACACACACACACACACACACACACAGGAACAATGCCAGCTACTCCCTACTTTTATTAACCCCTCCAAATTATCGTTCTTATACTGGAATTTAACATTCTTTAAACGCATTATAAATAATCACTCCCAGTCATGCATTTTCAGGAAGGAAATGTTTTCCTCTACCATGTTTGGCATAGATAGTTGGAGGCCTGAGAATAAACAGAGTAACTAGATTAACAGGAGAAAAGACAAGGTTCATAAGGTTTATTTACATGTGCACAAGGGGATTTCTCAGTAATGGGTAATTTTGATGAATAACCAGAGGTAAAGGTACATATGCCAGTTTAACAAATGTTTGGGGTAGGGCTTCAATGGAAACTGTGTTGGACTTTTTGATGCTAATGCACAGCTTAATTCCCATTTCCCAGTGATAAAAGACAGTCTTGCCCTATTCAGGAAACTGCCTGGGAGTGGGTGGAGGGGTATGGCAACAGCAGCTGTATTTTGGGGACACTCTGCTAAAGTTTAAATGATGCTTCTTTAGTGAGTGATGATTATTTAGATTTTCAGTTTAAAGTAATTTCCATACCACTTCAGTGGACTATTAATTCCTGTATTTCCTGCATCTGAAACTTCTCTAAAAGTTTCACAGTTTGCCAGATGAAATGCTGTGGAGAAAAGACTTGGGTTAGAAGTCTGGAAGCAAGAGTTCTGTAAAGGGCAAGATGAATAAAATTGAATGAGTTTGGTCAAAAGGTACAAACTTCTGTTCCCAAGTCCAAGCTGCTCACCACATGATAGGCCAATGAATCCAAGAGACAAGGTGTTGAGGCAAGGAAGAGACTTTAATTGGGGAGCCGGCAGACTGAGAAGACAGCAGGCTAGTGCCTCAAAATCACCATCTTATTGGGGTCTGGATGCCGTTCTTTTATAGATCAGAGGGAAAGGAGCTCAAGTCAAAAGGCAGAATAAAGAGGGAGAGGCAGTGAGGAATTAAATTGAAAGGGTCTTCAGCCTTGCAAAACATCTCCAAGAGAATGGCCAGCTTTTGGAAGGGGTATGTTAATCTCTCCTGTTCACAGGTGGGCCGGGACAAATTATCACTCCCTGAGCTAAACAAAGGCACTTTAGTTTCCAGTCAAGCAGAGGGCAGGGTCCTCCAGGCAAGCCATTGAGTATGATTGTAATAATAAAGGCAACCAAAAGCAAGTCAAAGAAACGGTTTTCAACATGGAGTCAGATTTGGCTTTCTTCCTGCAACACTTCCAGCTGTAAGATAAATAAATACTAGGGATGAACAACATGACACATATAATGAACACTGCTGAATGTTATGTGTGAAAGTTGTTCAGTGAAAGTGAAAGTGTTAGTTGCTCAGTCATGTCTAACTCTTTACAACCCCATGAATGGTAACCCACCAGGCTCCTCTGTCCATGGAATTTTCCAGTCAAGAATACTAGAGTGGGTTGCCATTTCCTTCTTCAGGGAATCTTCCCGATCCAGGGATCAAACCCGGTCTCCTGTATTGCAGGCAGACTTTTTACTGTCTGAGCCACCCAGGGAAGCCCTTACAGCGATGAAAAAACTTATTTTTATTTAACTTTATTATATATCTATATGAGATCATGAATATTCACTAAACTTATTGTGATAATCATTTCATGATATATGTATGTCAAATCATTATGCTGTACACCTTGAATGTATACAGTGCTGTATGCCAATGATAATCTCAAGAAAATTGGAAGAAAAAATAAGGATTATAATATATACAATAATATTCATTAGATAATGATTTAATTTTTAAAGGTGTGTTCTTATTTGTTTTGTGAAGCAGCATGGTATTGTTGTTAAGAATAGGCTTTAAAGTCAGACAAAGTTTGAATCCTACTTTTATGATTCTTCCTTTGAATATACATAATAACTCAAATGAATCTCAAGGGCATTTTGTTTAGTTGTAAAAAGCCAATATCAACAGTTTACATAGTGTATGATTCCATTTATATGACCTTCTCAAAAAGACAATAACACAGAGATAAAGAACAGATTAATGGTTTCCATTGATACACAGGGAGTTATTGGGTTGGATTGGGTTATAAAGAGGTAGCACATGGGAATTACTCTGTGGTGATGAAACATCGACAGTTCAGTTACTGATCCAAACTTGGGTCTGCTCATCCTCATGCAGTAAAGCTAATCTACTGACATAGGGTTGTGGTGAAGGAAAGTGCAGTGTTTATTGTAAGGCCCGTACAAGGAATCCAGGACAGCTAATGCTCAAAAAGCCTTAACTCCCCATTGAGTTTTAAGGAGGCCTTTTTAAAGGCCAGGTGAAAGAAGGAAGTCACGAGTATGCAGTCAACTTATGCACAGTTCTATGACTGGTTGATGGTAAGACTACAGGGTGGTGTCACAGGGGTTAACATCAATCCTCAGACTCCAGATAGTCTGGGGGCTAGGTCCTCATGGTCATCAAGTAGTTAACATCTTCCATTTGGTGGGAGTTTTAGCATCTGTCAAACAACTCAGGAAATGTACATCAGATTATGTAGGTACTCCGGAGAGGAGCTAAAGCAGAGGATATGAAGGGGTGGAGTCTGTCCAGGGGTGGCCCCATAGAGCTCTGCTCTGTTACAGTTCTGTGTCTTTGTTGAGGTTTTCATTAAACTAATCCATATGTGGGCTCATACTGACTGGAAACACACAAATATACTCATCAACAAATGTGTGTAAAAAATGATGAACATGGAACAAAGTCTGTGGTCCAGTTAATGATATTTTACCAATGTAAATTTCCTTGATTTGGTATTACACTACTGTTATACAACATGTCATCTATTGGGAACAACAGTAGGGTAAGAGCTCACAGGATTGTACTATTTTTGCAACTTGCTTTGAGTCTCTGATGGGCTTCCCTGTTGACTCAGTGGTAAAGAATCTGCCTGCCAATGAAGGAGACACAAGAGATGCGGGTTTGATCCCTGGGTTGAAAAGATTCCTTAGAGAAGGAAATGGCAACTCAGTCCAGTATTCTTGCTTGGGAAATCTCATGGACAGAGGAGATTCATGCTGGGCTACAGTTCATGAGGTTGCCAAGAGTCAGACACAACTTAGCAACTACACAAAAGATAAGTCTATTGTACTTATTTTAAATAAAGGTTTAAAAGTGTGAGAATTATAAAACTATTGAAAGTTCTAACACTAAATGGATATTTTATGTGTTAATATTAAGTCATTATTGTTCATTTTTAGATATGATAGCGGTTATGGTTTTGATTTTTTTACTTTTAGAGATTAATAGGAAATATTTGCAGATGATAGGATGTCTGGGGTGTTCTTCAAAATAATATAGAACATAGGGAAGGGAGTTGGTATCTGAAGTAGGATTGGCCATGAGTGAATATGTATTCATACTGGATGATAAGTGTATGGAGATTAATTATTCTATTTCTGCACATATTTGTAGTTTTCCATAGAAAATAGAATCAACAAAATAGTGATTCCTTAAACATGGGGCTTCCAGGTAATGATAGTGATAAAAATCCCACCTGCCCATGCAGAAGACATAAGAAACCTGGGTTCAGTCCCTGGGTCAGTAAGATCCCCTGGAGAAGTACATGGCAACTTACTCCAATATTCTTGCCTTGAAATCCTATGGACAGAGGAGCCTGGCAGGCTACAGTCCATATGGGCCACAAAGAGTTGGACACAACTGAAGCAACTTAGCCTGCATGAAAACATGTTTCAGTCTCAATTTTCCCCTCATAAGCTTTTATCAAATTGTTCCACTTTAGACTAACTGCAGATATCATGTTTTCAGTCAATACCATATGCCAACTTATTGTCTCAAAGGCAACCTTCAGTTCTGTTGCCAGTGATTTAATTGTCATATCAGTACAGGGAAGCCAGGAACATACTTTGCTAATAAGGCCTCCTAAGTAGTTAATTTTAGAAATGTCCACTGTATATCAGATAAAATAAACATCATCTTAGCTTGAAAATGTATCTTTAAAGAGATTATTTAAACCCATTAGAAGGCAGGTATATCCTCTTAACCAGCAAGTACAACATGATCACTTTAAATCAAATATCAGTGTAGTCAGAGGACTATTTACAAGGCTCCATAAGTTTTATATTTTTATTACCTGAGTTGTAAGAACTCTTAAAAAGATGAAAAACAGAAGTTTTTTTTCAAGCTATATTCAACATCTTTTTCTCTGTTCATTATAACAGTAACAATATATTTGTCTGCCCTTGGCACTGCCTAAATTACTGTCTTAACAGTTTTGTAATCACTTTGACACTAAGAGTTGTATCTTGAAACATGTCTTTTGTGCCTGTGCTACTGAAAATAGACACAGGCAATAGATATCTTTTCAAAAAGATAACTTTTATCTTTTCATAAAGTTCTTAGTAGAATATATTTAGGAAATTTTATAGAGAAATTTTGCCCACCTGTGGAATCTACAAAACTATATTTTCCTTTGCTTTTAATAAAATGATAGTTTAGCAAACTTTTATCTTCATAGTTCATTTTATATTTATTATTTCAATTTGTTGGGGGAATGTGTAATTTCCTCGATTCTGTCTCACTGCAGCAAAGATTTGAAATGGCAGACCAGTGTAACAGCTCAGTTACTACTCAGAGTTTTGTTTGGCAAGCAAAGAATAATACACCCTTGAGGGGTGAGGGCAGGCTGACCTCAAAGGAGAGGCCTCAGTTCCTCTTGTCTTCCTCCTTTTACACATTTGTCTCCCCATTCTCCGAGTCTGCCCTATGTAAATTGGGCTAGCAAGGAGGACTGTTTGTTTCACCTGAGGTTCTCATTCCGGTCCTCGGATTTTCTTTTGTTCTGTTTTCACGAACTGTCCCCCTTCTTTGTCTTCTAGCCACCGCCTTTTTGGACTCCTTTTTCCTATTCTAACTACCTAACATTCCCCACTCAAGAGATGGGAGGCCCAATTCTTTGGGAATAGGAGTGTCGAGACCTCTCTGGCTACTTCCTGCTAAACTGGGACAGCAAGGGGTGGTGGGCCTCCCCCTCTTGGTAGTCTCAAGCCCAAAGTCCTTATAGCAGTGTCCATCTTAGGGTGAGTGATATTTTCCATGGTTGGCTATAGTTTTATATATCCTTGTTGAACTGGCACTGCATGTTGTAACTTGTTGACCTGGGCAGAGACAAAACAGGTTAGACAATTGATAATACATGGAGCAATCATAAGCAGCATCAATATGGTGATAACAAGGATTAGTAGGGGCATTAGCCAACTCCAAATTCCCCCTTGCCAGGAGTAGAATCCCCCAAAGAGAGATTGTAGGCACCTCGAGAACTCTCCAACTCATTCTTTGAGATCCTATAGGATCTGAATGTTTTTAAGACTTTCTTTAACTTAGCTGGAGGTATTTACCCAGAAACAACATGTCTCATTGAAGATGGCTCAAGTCCCTCCTTGTTCAGGGATCAAGAAATCTGTCTCCTGTCTATTTTGGAATACAACCCCTGCCAAGCTGTCTTAGCTCTTTAGCGCTATACTGAGAAATCTTATTCCCAGAAACTTAATTTTGGGGGTGTTCATTAGAATGGCACTCATATGTAGTCCTGAATAAGTATCTGAGCTCTCTCAGGGGCTCACAGGTGTATTGAGTGTCCTCTTCTGTTTTATTCCATGGCTTGACTCGTGAGTAGTGAATCCAGGAGTCATGTCCTGGTACCTTGACTGCTGTGGGGGTAGAAAGTATTACAGGGTAGGGACCCTTCCATGTGGGCTGGAGTTGAATCTCTAGGGACCCATCTTTCAGTTACTGGGACTTGAGTCCATGGAGCATATAGTGGTGACTCCTTAGAGTCTTTTGGGTCCTGGTTCGTACCCCACAAGCGTATATCCTGTTGAAATTGCCCAATGGCCATGGTATAAGACTGGAGGGTCTGAACCTCTGGTTCTAGAAAGAGGTCATTGACATAAACAAAAGGTCTCCCATATAGCATCTCATAAGGACTAAGACCAACCTGTTCCTTAGGGGCAACACAGGTATGGAGGAGAGCTATTGGTAAAGCCTCCTTCCATCCCAGGGAGGTCTCCTGGGTGATCTTTTTTATTGCTGATTTTAAGAATTGATTGGGTCTTTCTACTTTTCCTGAAGACTGAGGCCTCCAGGCACAATGGAGATAATAAGTAATGCCCAATGCTTTAGAGACCCTTGGGTGACCTTAGAAGTAAATGATGTCCCATTGTCACTTTGTAATAACCTGTGCAGACCAAATCTTGGAATATGAGCAGCATTGGTGGTATAGTGGTGAGCATAGCTGCCTTTCAAATCTTGGAATAATTTCATGGAGCAGTTTTTTTTACCACCTCCTCAGCCTTCTCAGTCCAGGTAGGAAAGCCTTTAATCCATCCTGTGAATGTATCTGTTATGACTAATAGGTATTTATACCCTTGAGAAACTGGCATCTGGGTGAAGTCCATCTGCCAGTTCTCTCCTGGGTAGGTCCCACACTTTTGGACAGGCTGGGCCAGTTGGGGTCTTCGAGCTCCTTAGGGGTTTTTTAATTGGCAAGTGGGACAAAAAGAGACCACTTGCTTCCTAGTCGTTTGGAGGCCTGTTCCTCTGAAGGACCTTTCTAGTAATCTTTAGGGAGCCTTTTCCCCTAAATGAGTGGTGGTATGTAAGGAGTTAACCAACTTCCATTGGAGGTTCCCAGGCAGAAAAAGGAGTCCCTCCTTTTAGAGCCACCCCATATGATCTTCTTGAAAGCCCTCACTCTTAGCTCTAAGAGTCCCACTTTCAGTATATGAAGGAGTTTCTGGCAAATTAGTCTTTGGAACTAGGGTGGCAACCCCTATGAGGTGATGGTTCTGTACTGCTGCTCTCTTAGCTGCCTGATCGGTTGCTTGGTTCCTTCATGCCACTTCTGTGCTTCATTTTTGGTGTCCTTTACAGTGGGAACTGAAACCTCGGTGGGCAGATGTAGTGCCTCTAAAAGCCTAAGGATTCGGTCTCCATATTTCATTGGGAACCCTTGGGTAGTCAAGTGGCCTCTTTCTTTCCAAATAGCAGCATGTGCATGTAGCACCGGAAAGGCATACTTGGAGTCAGTGTCAATGACTACTCTTTTTTCTTTTCCCAGCTCTAAAGGTCAAGTCAGGGCTATGAGCTCAGCTAATTGGGCTGAAGCACCTGGTGGCAAAGGTTTAGCCTCTGTGGTCTCAACATTGGAGACTACTGCATATCTGGTTCCTCTTTTTGCGTCCAAGACAAAGCTGCTTCCATCAGTGTACCAGATTTCCTCAGGATTGGTCAGAGGATCTTTTGACAGTCCCTCTTGGGTTTTGTCCAGTGGTCCAAGGTTTCTAGGCAAGAGTGAAAGGGGAGAGAGGCCTCACGGGTAGGCAGGAGGGTAGCTGGGTTAAGAACCTCACAAGAGGATATAGTCTGGATTTTCCATCAGCACTACTTGATATCTGAGGATCCTTTGATCAGACATCCATAACTGGCCTCTCCCATTCAGGAGTTGCTTCACTTGGTGTCTGGTAAATAGTTTGCCCCCAAAAGAGAGTTTTAAAGCATCTTCTATCAGGACTACAATAGCTGCAAGATTTCAAAGGCAGGGAAAGATCTCTTCCCAATAAGGGAGTAGGACACTCAAGGACCACCAAAAACTGGTGGGAAAATATTTGTGCATCCCAGCAACAAAGAAATACTCAGTTGAATCTTTTTGTAATTGTTTTTCCTGTAGCACCTAAAATGGTACAGGTTTGGGCGGAGAAGGCTCAGGAGTAGGAGGTCAGAACAAAGTAGATAGCCCCTGTGTCAACTGAGAAATTTTTGGACCTACCTGCCACATCCAGTTGCACCCTTGGCTCCAGCCCCAGGATGGTTATCTGTGACAGGCGGGCTGGCTGGAGTGGGCCACTTCAGTCCTGTTGAACCATCATGAGGGAAGGCTTGGCGCTTGACCTTGAGGCTCTTGGGTTCCAAGGGCAGAGTGCCACCCAATATTCCAATTGATGGCATTTGTAGCAAGACACTTAAGAGACTTGTCACGGTTTGGATACTCTTTGACCCAATGTCCCGTCTGTCTACAGATTAGGCATTTGCTTGTCTTTCAAGGACTTGGGGTTTGCCATAGGGCTTCCCTGGAGGGTGGCCAGCATCTGGGCATGCCTTGTCTCTTTCCTTTTCTCCCTCTCCTGGGCCTTGGTCTCCCTCTCCTATTCTCTGTTGTAAAGGTATTGGTTGCTGTCTGGACCATCTCATCTAAATAGGCAGCAGGGTTCTGCTGCTGTAGCTGTTGTAACTTTATCCTGATGTCTGATGCACATTGGGACAGGAATTTGTCCTTTAAAATCAGCTGTCCCTTATAAGAGTCTAAGTCCAGATTGGTAAACTTTTGGAGGGCCTCTTTTAGACTTTCCAGAAAAGCAGTGGGGTTCTCATTGGGCTCCTGAGTTACTGTTGAGACTGGGTACAGTCCCACAACTAATAGGCTTTCTTCTATTTCCATGGGTGGACTTCCTTAGAGATGATACTCTTTGAAGCTTATCCTACCCAGTACTGTTGCAACCTGAGAGCCAGGCGTCCCTGGGTCAGGGTGCAGGTCCCCAGGCAGGCTGAGGTGTGACAGCCTCCTGGAGATCAAATCCCCAGGCAGGTTGAGGCAGGTTGGCCTCCCAAAAATTGGGTCCCTGGGCGGGTTGAGGCATGTTGACCTCCTGGGACCCCTGGACTGACAGATCCCTGAGCAGGTTGAGGCGTGACAACCTCCCGAGGACCAGATCCCTAGGCAGGTTGACCTCCTGGGAACCTGGACTGAAGTTGGGTGTCCCCAAGTTCTCCAGCATGACCAGTACTGAGCAGGATTAAGGGGCTGTAATCTTAACTCATTGCTGGTTTGTCCACTGCAGATGGGAATATATACCATGATGTAAAGCAACCCAAGCCTGTGCCCTGAGACTGAGAACCTGGTGAAACAGGCATAAGCCTTATCCTCTTATTGCTCTGAGGGAATGTAAGTCACTGATTTCCTCCCCTAGTCTTCCATAAGAGCAGTTTAGGATGTCTCCACAGGTAAACATTTCATTGCCATAGACCCACTTTAGGTAATAACAGAAGTAATGACAAAGGAATGGGTTATCTGGCCCTGTTAGGGGCATTAAGAGTATTTTAATAATAAGTGAGGTGGAGCAATGCTGCCTACAAGGGGGCAGGGTCCTGGTTGTAAGAGTCAGTAAGTGGCTTAAGGACAAATTGATCAGAGGCAACAGACCAGATGTTCGTAAAAGTGGAGTGGAGATTTAATCCAGGGGTATGTTTGTAACTTTAGGAGAAGGGCGGTAAAGGTTTGGGCCCAAACGGTCTGCAGGGCTAACTCCCAAAGTGGCAAACATTATCCCTGGAAGCCTAATTGCCCTTGAAGGGATGCAATCAACAGATGGACTTCTAGCAGGTATTGTGTGCCTATCACCAGCCCTAGGGGGTTTGATGAGAGATGCTGTTGATGCACATATTGTAGGAAACATGGAAGATGAAGGCTTGAATATCTAGATAGATTGGATATTATGTAGCATTTCTCTCCCAAAGGCCAGCTATTTTCTGGTTGTCCCTCCAGAAGATTGTAGAGGCAACATTGTGGGCTCAGGAAAAGAGCATGAGACAGGAGGTAAGGGGGCAGGGCACAACTTTTGAAAGAATGACATAGCCCAAGGGCATAACATAAACCAATTAAAATCAAATGGGTCCAGGATGACAGACAAGTCAAATTCAACTAAACCTTGATCCTCAGTCTGCAAGCTAAATGACACACCCAGAGATGCCCTGACAGTTCCAATGCACTGTGAAAAGACCAAGGAGTGGGTGGTTCCCCAATTGTTGGAATGATCCTCCCACTAATTAGCATATGAAATCACCCAGCTGAGGAAAACTAACCACACCAGATTCCATGGCCGCCACACTCGCCCCCTTCGATGGCCCACACCCTGTGGACTGTGCTTCTCTCTGAAACTGAACAAATCTACCTCTTACCTATCTCTGTGTCTCCTACTGAATTTTTTGCAATGAGACATGAAGAGCCTGAGCTTCATTAGGTCCTGAAGCCAGGCAACGTGGGTTTTGACCAGGCTCAAGTCCTGGGAGAGAGGAGCTGAAGGATGGGAGGAAAATGCAGTGAGAAAAATGTGCTAAGGAATCCCCTTCATAACCTGCTGGAAAATCTGCTAAGTACCTGACCTGTGCACACCGTTTTCATTGGCCTGATCCTTGGCACAAAGAAGATTAAGGACAGAATAACCCCCACCCACTTGGGCAACAGCGACTAGAGCACAGAAGATAGTGGAGCCTTCAGGACAGACTGAGGAGTAGCCTCTCCAGAGTTCCTCAATTGCACCCACTGCCACTTGCCTATTTGCAGGGGGGTTTGAGGAAACAAGAAATGAGAGATTTAAAGGAATTAAGATCTTGTTAGCCATATGGCCTTTCAGCCATAGGAGCCAGGACCTCCTACCTTAACAGGAAGTCTTCTGGAATCTGAGACTGAGCCGCCTGAGCTTTCTGCCGAGTTGTTTTTGTTGTCCCAGTTTCCAGCATGGTGGGCTTGTTGTCACTTCCCCTGCGCTGGGTTTTCTTCGCGTTCAGCTTCCACCGTGGGAGCTTTCACCGAGCTGGGCTTCTGCTGTGCTTGGCTTCTTCTGCCTTGTGGGGGCCGAGCTGAGATTGTTTCAGCCAGGTTAAATCCAAGAAACGGCACCATATATGTCGAGGAAGTGAGTAATTTCCTCGGTTCTGTCTTGCTGCAGCAAAAATTTGAAGTGACAGACGGACCAGTGTTACAGCTCCATGTTACAGCTGTTTTATTTGGCAAGCAAAGGAAATTACATCCTCAAGGCATGAGGGCAGGCTGACCCAAAAGACCCAATAGAGAACAGAAGCCTCGAGCTCAATTTTGACTCCTCTTTTTATACGTTTTTTCTCCTCCCCCTGAGCCTGCCCTATGTAAATTAGGCTAGCCAGGAGGGCTGTTTGTTTTACTTGAGGTTCTCACTCTTCTCCTCAGACCTTCCTTTGTTCTATTTTTGAGGGCTTTCCCCTTCTTTGTCTTTTAGCCACCACCGTTCTGGACTCCTTTTTACTATTCTAACTACCTAACAAATTCAAAAAAATTGAATCTTATATTTAATTTTTCTCAACTGTTCAGACTCAGTTTTTTGTTTATAATACCCTGTGCTTTAAAAAAAGATTCCAAAATATTTCAAATCACCTATACATAATAAAGTCCTTGAAAACACATAAAGATAACATTTTAATATTAAGCCTTTTCACCTAGTTTGTTTAATGCTTTTGGTGACATCAAGCATCCTTGGCTATTGCCTATATAGAAGGCCCCTGTATTAATAATGTTGCTTTATATTTCCTATTTTACATTCAAAGTTTAAAACCCACATTGATGAGAATCCCTTCAGTGTCAAATGGAAGTTCTCCAACCTGAGACTTTACCAAAACTCCAGATTGCTGCCAGGTAGGAAGTTTGTGGTAAATTGCCCAACATGTCTAGGAAAAAAGTGTAAATATTGACCTATTAAATTTGATCATTACCCTCTTCTGTTTGTGAGACCTTGATGACTGAAGACTGTATCCTGTTGCAATAGAACTTACAGCCGTGCAGCTGTGAGCCTGATGCTTGTGACTAATGCAAAAAATTTGGTGTCTTTGCATAGGTGCTGGTTTGAATCTCAGAGATGGAGTTTTAGGTGAAATTGAAAAGAGTAGCTATATTGCCTTGCCAGGCAAAGGGGTACACAGTAGGCTCATGCCTTCAAACCTGTGTGTCCTGAGCCAGGGGGATTTGGTGAGTTTTATAGAAATGGTTCAAGGGTGGGGTTGTGGATAAAGGATCAGAGTGTGGAAGGTTTACATTACTTTAATCTGACCTCAAGTGGTCTCCTGATGAGCTTCTGAGGTGCTCAATATTATCAAACTGTGACCTTCTTTCTGGAATGAAGAATGCTTCATCAAGTAGTTAATATCTTCCATTTGTTGGGGGTTTTGGCTCTGCAGAAGAGCTCAAAGATATTATGTCTATCTCTTGAGATGGAACCAGGATCCTTCCCCAAGGCTGCACTGTTGTTTCTCCCTTGTGTTGCTCCTCCCTTGTGTTACTCCTCTCACATACACTCCCTTCCCTGATTAACAACTGTTTGAACCTGCCCTTTGGAACTCAGGGAAGGTCATGGAGGCTTGATGCCTATTCCCTACAAAGAAGAAATGGGAGACACAGAAACACTTCCATGCCCAGTAGCTCCACAGGATCCTGTTCAGTTTCATATGGAATACTCACAGAATAATAATCAGAAGGAATTTTATAAATTACTGAAAAGTTTTATTCTTCCCAGGGTAATAAAATGGAATCCTAAAGATTTTCTCACATATTTATAGTGTACAAAGAAAAAACTAGCCCTATAAAAATGGGAAGAACTCAATGTCCTAAATGAAAATTCAGTCATTTGTAAATTCGTATATAAAATGACTGACCAGAACAGCTGTCATAGCATTGCCAAACACACGTTCCCGTGCCCGGCACACAGTGAGGCCAAACAATTGGAAACATTCAAATTTGGAGCAGAGAAAGGTTTATGGCAGGGTCAAGCAAGGAGAATGGGTGGCTTGTGCTCAAAAACCCCCAACTCCCCAATGGTTCTGAGGGAGAAGCTTCCATGGTCAAAATTTGGGATGTGGGCTACAGGGTGTGTGACTTTCTTCTGATTCACTGGTGGTGAGATAACAGGGTGGTGCTCCAGGAATCTTGTGCTCAGCCTGAAGTTACATCCTCCACTAGGGTAGAGGCCTTAGTTTCTGTAGAAGAACTCAAAAATATAATGTTATGTATTAGTATATTCCTTAAGGAGGAACCAAGATCCTGCTTTAATGGCTACACTATAGTTTCTCGACTGCTCCTCTTTGTTTCTGCATTCCCTCCCTTCTCTAATTAGCAACTGCTTGAATTTGCCCTTTGGTACTCAGGGAAGGTCTTGGAGGCTAACTGAAGTCTCTTTCCTACAAACCAGAAACCTGGGATATGGAAAGGGTTTATACCTAAGAAATCCCCTCAGGGTTCTTCTTGGTTTTCATAAGATTCTTATTTATACTACTGTTCCATTGTGATACTTAACTTCCTTTTAGCTTTCCATTTGCTGACTGAGATGGAAGCACTTTACAAGTTCCTTGAGTATTTTGGGGCCTGAAGATGGGTTCCAGTGATCTGAAATGAACTGAGTGACATTTAAGACTCAAGTAACCATCTTCATGCCAAGGTTAATTCTTTTGGGGATGAAGACTGTGAAAGAAGTTGAGGAACTTCTTGGTGGATTAAAACAAGGGAGGAGCATAGTGTGTGAGAGATTGTACACCAAGGAATTTAAATTTCAAAGTGATGGGTAGAAAGTCAAGTATAGTTTTCAAAAATGGGCACAATAGTAAAACATAGAAAAAGAGACAGAGAATGTTTGTGTTGGGATTATTTTATCTATTGAGCAAGTGTGTGTTGAGCATTGTGGCAGAGGTTTAAAGAGTGGGCTGGATATGTGTGGCCTAGATTGGGACCCTAGTTCTATCAAGATGCATGACTTCAGATCATTTACTTAATCTGTACCTCAGTTTTCTCATCTGTTACATAAATTTAATAACCCATGTAAAGTCATCACATCTGTGCTTAACATGTGAAAAGTATTAAGTATTAACCAGTATTACTATGGTCATTATTTTTGTTGTTGCTGTTTTAACATTTCATTACCAATGCTACGCAATGATGCATGATCTAATAAATGAGAGATGAATAAGACAGAATGCCATTCTCAAGAAGGTCAATCTAGTGCAGTATTTTAAATTAGTGATTTAAAGGCAAATAGACAGTGTACTAGGAGAAGGCAATGGCAACCTACTCCAGTACTCTTGCCTGGAAAAGTCCATGGACAGAGGAGCCTGGTAGGCTGCAGTCCATGGGGTCGCGAAGAGTCAGACACGACTGAGCGACTTCACTTTCACTTTTCCCTTTCATGCATTGGAGAAGGAAATGGGAACCCACTCCAGTGTTCTTGCCTGGAGAATCCCAGGGATGGCGGAGCCCGGTGGGCTGCCGTCTATGGGGTCGCACAGAGTCGGACACGACTGAAGCGACTTAGCAGCAACAGCAGTAGCAGCAGCAGCAGACAGTGTACTAAAATGCAGAGACATCACTTTGCCAACAAAAGTTCATATAGTCAAAGCTATGGTTTTTCCAATAGTCATGTAGAATCCCCATGAACAAAGGAGCCTGGCAGACTACAGTCCATGAGGTCACAAAAAGTCAGACATGACTGAGTGGCTAAGCACACACACATGGATGTGAGAGTTGAACCATAAAGAAGGCTGAAGAATTGATGCTTTCTGTGGTGCTAGAGAAGCCTCTTGAGAGTCCCTTGGACAGCAAGGAGATCAAACCAGTCAATCCCAAACAAAATCAACCCTGAATATTCATTGGAAGGGCTGGTGCTAAGGCCAAAGCTCCAATCCTTTGGCTACCTGATGTGAAGAGCTGACTCATTGGAAAAGACCTTGATGGAAAGATTAAGGTCAATAAGAGAAGGGGGCGACAAATTATAAGATGATTGAATGGCATCCCTGATTCAGTGGATATGAGTTTGAGCAAACTCAGGGAGATAGTGAAGGACAGGGAAACCTGGCGTGCTACAGTTTATGGGGTTGCAAAGAGTCAGACACAACTTGGCAACTGAACAACTACAAAAGGCAAATGACCATAAAAATATCTTATATACCTTTCTAAAGTATAAGATATAAATATAAGGTATATAAAATTTGAGATGTTGCTATTAAAGTTGTAATAGGGAACCAATCAGAAGATGCTATAATGTTTATTATGTGTTTTCTAGTTATCCATTAAGAACTGAGTTTGTGGCTTGGGGTAGCTCAATCATTCCTAGTATTCTGCTAGGATGTTTTCATAATCAGAGTGTAAGAAGTTTCCTGTCTCTGAACTGATTTCATTATCTGTGATTTCCAAGCTTTTTACAAGCCAACAGAAAAATATGCAAAATATTCAAGAAGCTTAAGTAAATAAAATGTTAGCTACACAAAATTAGGATCTAAAAATTTCCATAGATCTAGTACATAAGTATTAGTGACATAAAAATTACAGCTATCAGAACTATAATCAGATACCCATGGACTCTATAGCACATCACTATAATAGGTTCATGAATAATATGGTTTTTTAAAACTAATAGTTTAAAAAATAACATGTTAATTTACAGAAGGAAAAATAATTTTCCCTATACTTGTCTAGGTTCTTGGCTGACACTCCATGTAATAAAAGATTAAAAAGAGAAAAACAGAAGTTTAATAACATGTATACCCCATATATACATGGGAGGGCCTCAAGCAAACTGATTAACTCTGAAATGGCCGAAGATACCAGCTTAAATACCATTTTTAGCTCCACATAAGAAAATTGGGGGAAGGAGTGGAAAGCCAGTTGTGGGAGGTAACCAGGAAAATCACAATAAACAAGGCTAAGGTTGTTATACAGATTTAAGGCCACGCCTTCTCCTTAGTTTCTAGAGTTTTAGAGTCACCCATTTCTTCCCGGTACAGAGAAGGAGACACGCTTACAAATGGACATTGCCCAGATAAATGTAAATATCTCAGAAAATTTCAAGTTGTACTCAGTTTTTAGATGTTTTCCTGTATCTGCTGTGTGTTTTTTTTTTAATAATCAAATTATGAGTAATATATTCTCTCCCCCTTCATTAATAAGGAAGCTTTGTGTTATTTATAGCAGAAATTTAAAATTTGGGATGATTCTAAACAACAACTCTTTTTAGAAAAATGTGACCCATTCTTCTGTATTTCTTAAAGTTGAGGCACAGAAACCAAGTCTGGGATCTTGAGGAAAAAGTGTTTATGGTATTAAAAAATGGAGCTCAACTGAGTAAATTTGAAGATCTGACTTGCTTTATTCAATAATACATGAATCAGGAAACATTACATCTACCAAGTAGAAAGGTGCTCCAAGGAGCTCTATAAAATGAAGATTTTTAGAGGCAGAATGGGAGTGAGACAAAAGTAACAACGAAAGAACTGTTTCTGGCAAGGTTGTCTTCCTTTGGGGGAAGCATGAGAGTCTCTCATGCAGATTACCTTTCTAGTGTTGATCAGGAAATTCCAGACTGATTGGTTTAAAATTCCTCTGTATAATAACTAAAACTACAATTATGTTAGGTATTAAGTTGCGATTTGCCGACATGGGGCTTAGCAGGACAAGTGACTCCATTGGAGGCCTGTGTCTTTTTTTTTTTTTTTTTGAACAACGGACATCAGTGAGCTATGCAGCTAATTCTTGTTCTTCCTTGATACATTCTGAGATATATATATATATATATACATATATATATATATGTATATATATATTTTAAACAAAATCCAAGCAGAACATTAAGGATATGCCTGGAACCGAGGAAAAAGCCATCATTGATGAATGGCTATATGCATGAATAATAAAAGTAATAGCCATCATTTATTAAACTTCTGTCACATCAGATTTCAATCAAATCTCTTAAATGAACTTGGAGGAAAGCTTTAACTAGAAATAGGGGTGATTTAGACTGATTTCCAAGAGGGAGCAAGGCAGACAGAAACCTGGGGTAGAGAACCACATTTCCTACCCCTAGAAGAAACTGCAATTACTACTCTCTTGATATAAGTGAGAGACTGGTGGATTGGTAGGCTTAGTCTCAGGCCAGATGTGGTGGTTGTCTGCCCTTGAAATGCAGTAATACCTACTGCTTGTGAAAGCAGTCATCACCACATGGGGAGAAGTCACTAGCAGCGGTAGCACAGTGTTCCATGACTCTCTCCATTATCTAGCTGAGGTTAGGCTACTTACTGCTGGAAAGCCAATGCTTAAGAGACAAGTGTTACATGGAAAGGAAAGTTTGCTTTATTTAGGAGGTCAGCAACCTGGGGCAATGTTAGACTTGTGTCCAAAACCCAACTCCAAAGTTTCTGTTCCACCATGGAAGTTTTTTAAAGGGAGAAGGGGGAAATTAATTGCACTTGATCATTTGGGGACATTGTTCAGTCACTCAGTTGTGTCCTACTCTTTGCGACCCTATGGACTGCAGCACACCAGGTTTCCCTGTCCTTCTCCATCTCCTGAAGTTTGCTCAAACTCAAGTCCATTGAATTGGTGATGCCATCCAACCATCTCATCCTCTGTTGTCCTCTTCTCTTGCCTTCAGTCTTTCCCAGCATCAGAGTCTTTTCCAGTGAGTTGGGTTTTCACATTAGGTGGCCAGAGTTTTGGAGATTCAGCTTCAGCATCTGTCCTCCCAATGAATATTCAGGACTGATTTTCTTTAGGATTGACTGGTTTGAATTCTTTGCAGTCCAAGGGATTCTCAAGAGTCTTCTCCTGAACCACAGTTCAAAAGCCTCAGTTCTTCAGCACTCAGCCTTCTTTATGGTCCAACTCTCCTATCTATACATGACTGCTGGAAAAACCATAACTTTGACTATATGGACCTTTGTTGGCTAAGTAATGTCTCTGTTTTTTAATATGCTGTCTAGGTTTGTCATAGCTTTTCTTTCAAGGAGCACAGATCTTTTTATTTCATGGCTATAGTCACCATCCGCAGTGATTTTGGAGTCCAAGAAAATAAAATCTGTCACTGTTTCCCTTGTTTCCCCATCTATTTGCCATGAAGTGATGGGACCAGATGCCATCTTAGTTTTTTGAATGTTGAGTTTTAAGCCAGCTTTTTCACTCTCCTCTTTCACTTTCATCAAGAGGCTCTTTAGTTCTTCTTCACTTTCTGCCATAAGGGTGGTGTCATCTGCATATCTGAGGTTATTGATATTTCTCCTGGGAATCTTGATTCCGGCTTGAGGTTCATCCAGCCCAGCATTTCGCATGATGTACTCTGCATTTAAGTTTAATAAGCAGGATGAAACTATACAGCCTTGACATACTCCTTTCCCAATTTTGGAACCAGTCTGTTGTTCCCTGTCCGTTTCTAACTGTTGCTTTTTGATCTGCCTACAGGTTTCTCAGGAGACAGGTGATGTGGTCTGGTATTCCTATCTCTCTAAGAATTTTTCACAGTTTGTTGTACTCCACATAGTAAAAGGCTTTAGGGTAGTCTGGTTCATTGGTGGTGAGGTAACAGGGTGGTGTTCCAGGGATCTTGTGCTCAGCCTGAAATTCCCATCCTCTACCTAAGTAGAGGCCTTGGGCTCAAGCTCAGTCGCTCAGTCGTGTCCGACTCTTTGCAACCCCATAGACAGCAGCCCACCAGGCTCCTCTGTCCTTGGGATTCTCCAGGCAAGAATACTGGAGTGGGTTGCTATTTCCTTTTCCAGGGGGTCTTTCCCACCCAGGGATCAAACCAGCCTCTCCTGTCTCTCCTGCACTGAAGGTGAATTCTTTGCCCCTGAGCCACTGGGAAAGCCCCCTTTCCCCAGAGGCCTTAGTTCCTGCCGACTAACTCAGATATTGTTATGTAAATTTATTGAGGTGGAACCAGGGCCTTGCTTTAATCTCTGCACTATTGTTTCTTGATTACTCCTCTCCTCTTTTCTGCATCCCCTTTCTTCCTTGATTAGCAACTGTTTGAGCTTTGGAACTCAGGGAAGCTCAGGGAGGCTGAATGAAGCCTATTTCCAACAAACAAGAAACAGGGGACACGGAAAGGATTTGTCCTTAGGAGGGCTCCTCAGGGTCCTGCTTGATTTCATCTCCTCTGAGATTAGGCACGTATGCAAGCTTCTCCAGGCTCCACTGGAATCCTGGGCCCCTGGCAAATGAGGAGCAAGCCTGAGCTGGAGTGGCATTGGCCTTGAGGAAGGTAAAAGTAAGAGAGAACAAAGGACTCTTCAGAATGCTCACGGGGCCTCAAGTAGAACCCTGTGAATCCCACCAAGGCAGCACAGTAAGGGGAAGAGGATAGCAAAAATGCAACACAGAGAAGAAACAGGAGAAGCCCAGACTCAGAAAAATAGATGTGCTATAAATACATAGCCAGCCTGTAATCTTAATTCAGATTTTGCACAGATCCCTATCACACAGCTACAGTATCTTAGGTGTTATTATACTTTTGCCATTATGTTCAGACCTAATTTCTTAATGATAGAATGATCGAGATTTCCTTTGTGAGACAATTTTTTTAAATACCTGCTTTTAAACTGACTTCCCATTTTCAACACACTTGTTCCCTAGTACTGACAGAGAGGGTTTGTGTAGGCTCAAGGATTCATGAGCAGCACTGACATTGTACTAGCAGAGTGTCTTGAATAGAGACAGGCATTTGAATTGCACAAACTGGGGGGGATGTAACAAGTCACTGAGCCTGTCCTATCCTTGAGCATCCCTAGCAAAACAATGTTCTGTCTTGTTTGTTCCATATGCAATAATAAATCAATGTTTTGTTTTGAAAGTACATCAGAAATTAAAGATGTCAGCTATTGGCGATGATGGGAGAGGATAAAAATCGAAGCAATTAGTCTAATTTGACTTTTAGGAGAAAAACAAACATGCTGGTTGCATTAGATAGTGTAGTGTTGAAACAATAGCTTCAATTTCTCATACATGATGTCAATGGGCCTCCTACAGTTTATATGAGGTAAAGGAAAAAAGTGTGGGGCTTCTGAAATGTCTTTAGTGGATACTCTGGCCTATGCAAAATATGCTCATCCAATTAAAAAGAAAGTATTAGAGAAAATTGGACAGTTGTTTTAATTGAAGTTCCAGAAATGTGTAGCTTTTCAAGAGAAATACAATTCCAGAGACACTCAGCAGGTATTCCTCTATCATCATTACTTCCACTTCATTACAATCAGCTAAGTTCATCTTTAACCTCACTAGAGTTATAATATACTGTAAGATTGGGTATGAAAGTGGCAAAATTCATTTCAATAGATTTACACAAAATGTGTCCTGTATTTATAGAATCATTGAGAGTTTTCAGAAATTAATTTTTGTTTTCCTTACATGTTACCATCCTTTATGGGGGAAATGATATGCTAGAGTTATGGTCACAATATTGGAATTTCAAGAACTTAAGACATCCCCATCTAGAGGAAACTGAGGCTCAGAGAGGCCAAGTAACTCAACCATATTTTCACTGCAGTTGGTGGGTCAGATGCTTCCTGGCTGGCTTCCTGCAGATGACTCAGATGGCTGTTTCTAGGGTTGGAGGCAAACCCCATGCTCCTGTGTGTGTGTGTGTGTGTGTGTGTGTGTGTGTGCGCCCCTGTGTGCTCATGTATGGCACACATAGATGGTGTGGGAATTACAAAGAGGAGGAGGAAGGCTTATCATTCTCACATTTGTGGACTCTGCCCAAATGTGGTGTCTGCAGAGCAGACTCCACAGATCCCACATTTGGGCAGACTCCACATTCAGACTTAAATTGAAGAAAGTAGGGAAAACCCTGGTGGCTCAATGGTAAAGAATCTGCCTGCAGTGCAGGAGACCTGGGTTCGATCCCTGGGTTGGGAATATCCCCTGGAGAAGGAAATGGCAACCCACTCCAGTGTTCTTGCCTGGAGAATCCCATGGATAGAGGAGACTGGTGGGCCACAGTCCATGGGCTCGCACAGGGTTGGACACAACAGAGTGACTAAGCAGCAGCAGCAGGGAAAACGACTAGGGCCACTCAGGTATGACCTAAATCAAATCCCTTATGATTATACAGTGGAGGTGATGAATAGATTCAAGGGATTAGATCTAGTAGACAGAGTGTCTGAAGAACTGTGGACAGAGGTTCATAATATTGTACAGAAGGTGGTGACCAAAACCATCGCCAAGAAAGAGAAATGCAAGAATGCAAAGTGGTTGCCTAAGGAGACCTTACTAATAGCTGAGAAAAGAAGAGAAGTGAAAGGCAAAGGAGAAAGGGAAAGATATATCCAACCAAATGCAGAGTTCCAGAGAATAACAGAGAGATAAGAAAACCTTCTTAAGTGAACAATACAAAGAGATAGAGGAAAATAATTGAATGAGAAAGATTAGAGATCTCTTCAAGGAAACTGGAGATACCAAGAGAACATTTCATGCAAAGATGAGCACAGTAAAGGACAGAAATGGCAAGGATCTAATAGAAGCAGAAAAGATTAAGAAGAGATGGCAAGAATACACAGAAGAAGTATACAAAAAAGATCTTAATGACCCAGATAACCACTATGGTGTGATCACTCACCTAGAGCCAGACATCCTGGAATGTGAAGTCAAGTGGGCCTTAGGAAGCATCACTATGAACAAAGCTAGTGGAGGTGATGGAATTCCAGCTGAACTACTTCAAATCCTAAAAGAATGCTGTTAAAGTGCTACACTCAATATGCCACCAAATTTGAAAAACTCAGCAGTGGCCACAGGACTAGAAAAGGTTAGGGTGCTTCCAATCCCAAAGAAGGGCAATGCCACAGAATGTTCAAACTACCACACAACTGTACTCAATTCACACACTAGCAAGGTAACACTCGAAATCCTTCAAGCTAGGCTTCAGCAGTATGTGAACTGAGAACTTCCAGATGTACAAGCTAGATTTAGAAAAGGAAGAGGAAACAGATATCAAATTGCTAACATACAATGGATCTTAGAAAAGCAAGAGAATTTCAGGAAAACATCTGCTTCATTGACTGTGCTAAAGCCTTTGACTGTGTAGATCACAACAAACAGTGGAAAATTCTTAAAGCAATGGGACCACCTTACCTGCCTCTTGAGAAACCTGTATGCAGGTCAAAAGCAATAGTTAGAACCAGACATGGAACCACAGACTGATTCAAAATTGGGAAAGGAGTATGTCAAGGCTGTATATTGTCACCCTGTTTAATTTATATACAGAGTACATCATGTGAAATGCTGGGCTGGATGAATCATAAGCTGGAATCAAGATTGCTGGGAAAAATATCAACAAGCTCAGATATGCAGATGATACCACTCTAATGGCAGAAAGCAAAGAGGAACTAAAGAGCCTCGTGATGAGGTGAAAGAGGAGAGTGAAAGAGGAGAGCTAGCTTAAAACTCAACATTAAAAAAACTAAGATCATGGCATCTGGCCCCATCACTTCATGGCAAATAGATGGGGATAAAAGGGAAACAATGCCATATTTTATTTTCTTGGACTCCAAAATCACCACAGACAGTGACCACAGTCATGAAATTAAAAGACGCTTGATTCTTGGAAGAAAAGTTGTGACAAATCTATGTGGTGTATTAACATAAAGGCATCACTTTGCTCACAAAGGTCCATATAATCAAAGCTATGTTTTTTCCAGTAGTTGTGTATGGATGTGAGAGTTGGACTGTAACGAAGAACTGATGCTTTTGAATTGTGGTGCTGGAGAAGGCGCTTGAGAGTCCCTTGGACAGCAAGGAGATCAAACCGATCAATCCTAAAGGAAATCAACTCTGAATATTCATTGGAAGGACTGCTGTTGAAGCTTCAGTACTTTGACCACATAATGCGAAGAGTTGACTCATTGGAAAAGACCCTGATGCTGGGAAAGATTGAGAGCAGGAGAAGAAGTATGCGACAGAGGATGAGATGGTTGGATGGCATCACTGACTCAATGGACATGAATTTGAGCAGGCTCCAGGAGATGGTGAAGGACAGGGAAGCCTGGCTTGCTCTAGTCATGGGGTCAGAAAGAGTCCACACAACTTAGTGACTGAACAACAACAACTGAAGATACTGAGTCTCTAAGTTTGTTACATATCTAATGGGGAACACGAAGAAGTGTTAAGACAAAGAAGTGTTAACAAATAGCTCCTGTATTCAAGTAGCTTGAGAATCTACTTGGGGAAATGAACCATATAGACAAATACCTATAAAAACAGAACCCATTGAAATATGGAAAGATAGCATATATCAACAACTAAATAAATGCTGCAGAAATTTAGGGTTTTAGGAGCTTCCAGGAGAAAGGAATCTATGAGGTGAACTGGTCAAATAAATAGTGGAAACTTACACTTTAAAAGAATCACTTTGGCTTCTCCAAGAATAGACAGAGTAGAAAAAGATCACTGAAGAAACTTCACAGTAATCCAGGCTGAAGATGTTGGTGGTAAGACCAAGATGGCAGTAGTGGTAGTAGTGAAATACTTAAATTTTGCTTCTGTTTTGTAGATTATGGTGACAAATTTGCTAACAAATCAAGTGGGAAGCATCAAAGTTTGCTTAAAGTTTCTTGCCCTGAAATAATACAACAATAAAATTACCATTTACTGAGATGGGAGGACTTTATTTAAAAAGTCACTTTGGGGAAAAAACTCAAGAATCTGTTTTTGGACATGTTATTGATTAAGATGAATATTAGCATAGAAATAGTGATGTTAAGTAGGTAACTGTTATATGAGCCTGAAGTTCAGGAAAGAGGCCTACACTGGAAGGAGGAGTTTTGAATTCTCCAGAGTAAAGTCATTAGACTGGTGAAATCACCTAGAGATAGAATGTGGATAAAACAAAACTCTGAAGTGAAGCCCTGGGACATTCCAGTGTTTAAACATTAGGGAAAGGACGAGGGATAACTAATGAAATCCAAGAAAGAGTGGCAGTAACAGACGAGGAAATCCTAGAAAGAGTGATGCTCTTAGGGTGATGTGAGCCCAGTGGTTCAAGAAAGGAGGGGTGATGGACTGCAGCAGATGATGGACACAAGTTAAGTGAGGTGAGGACTAAGGATTAATGTTGCATTGAAAGTGTAGAGAAAGTGAAAAGCGTGGAGAGAGTGTAACAGCCCAAGAGGCAGTGGTGCTGGGATGCCTCATTCCAGGGGATGTTGAAGTCATGGAGAACCATGGCAGGGGTGGTACAGGAAAGTGGCTTTGAACTAGTTGCTCAGAGGGAGTTATTATGATGTCTTTAAAACGATAGTATCAAGGAAGAGGAGGGAGATTCATGTTGTCATGAGCTTCAAAGTTGGCATATTTAGGTGAGGAGGACAGTGAACAATGAAGAGTGAAGAGGTACCTGCCCGACACCAGGGCCAATCTGTGGCGTCATAGGGATGGGAAGTTTTAGTACTTCTCCTCCAAGGCTTTCAATGTCTGTAATACCCTACTAAACATGCCCCCGTGAATTTTTAAGTACCCCTTAAGATGGGTATTGCAGCCCCTGGTTGAAAAACCAGCGGACCTGGTTCCAAAGCTCATTTTCTCTTGTTTTGTTGGCACTACCTTGTCTTAGTGACCTTTTCACACTTGTAAAGTTCTGCACACATCTATGCCAAGATTATTTTTACACAGCCCCAACAGTCCTTTTTAATTGGAGTTGACATGGTGTCCAGGAGATTCTCCTTCTTCACCTGGTGTTTTGAAAAATTTCTATTTTATTGATTGATATTTTTAGCCATGGACTCCTTTGTTCAAACAAGTTACCTAAAAACACAAATGAACAAAACATCTGAAATAGAGCTTTTGTTTTTAATTACTAAGGGCTTGTGTGTGTTTTGGTGGGAGGGGGCACGGTTGGGGGAGTTAATACGGTAGAAGTTTTTAAAAATAACAACCCTAATACAAAAGGATTATACTCTGATTGAATTGCAGACCCAGTATGTGATGATAGATACTTACAGAAATTATCTGTTCCTCCTTGTGATGTTCCTTACATTATAATGCTCAGTAGGATACCTATTAGGCCAACATCTGCTGAAGCTAATGCTGGAGATACCTCTAATGGAATAGGGATGCTTAATAGCTTTCTCAGTGATTTTTGTATTGAAGAGATAACTGGCAGATTTCCTGTGTTCTGTAGTCTACTACAGATCAAAATGGCCTGAATCTGAAATTGCACAGAACACTAAGCTTAGAGTAGGGATGTGAATAGGGCTATCTTTGTTGAAATGTAATTGGAGGGAGGTGACAAAGACTGTTCTTGACCAAACTTTAGACAGGTTCCTCTGTGCCCTTTTCTCAGCTGGGATTTGATGTTGGGCTTCCACATCGATGCTTACTGAGTCCAATCCTGCTAAGTTAATTTAGAGAGAATCCTCTACCCTTCATCACCTTGACCTGCCTTCAGCAAGAATCCTGTTAAGTCAACTTTGAAAAATCCCCCTACCCTTGATGTCTCCTCATAGTAATTCTTCACCCACTGACCCTGTCACTTTGTTCTTTGTCTACAAATTCCCATTTGTATTTGTAATTGAACTCATTTCTATACTGAATTCATCTTTTATCTCTATTGCAATAGTTTTTGAAAAAAGTTGCAATAGTTTTTGAAAAAAGTTGGCAACTTGTAACTAGTATCGAGCTCTGGTCCCCTTTAACAATTTCTTGTGTGGTAACTTAAATCTGGATTGGAGTCACCATCAGACCCTCAGACATGACAACGATATCTCAGCATGCACCGGGGCCTTTTGTCTCCAATTTGCCTGCTTATTTGGGTATCCAGTGGTGAATCTGATTCCAGATTCCAGAACTCTGGATAAATATCTATCCAAGCATGGTGAGAAGAGATCTTGATAAGAATCAACTATAGGGACTTTGCTGGTGGTCCAGTTGCTAAGATTCTGTGCTCCCAATGCAGGGGGCCTGGGTTTGATCCCTGGTCAGGGAGCTAGATCCCACATGCTGCAAATAAAGATCCTGCATGCTGCAACTAAGACCTGGTGCAGCCAAATAAATTTTTAAAAAAGAATCAAATATACTCTAGAACTTGTATTGAGTCTCAGGCAAACAGAAACTAGTCCCAGACCTCTCTCTTCATAAGTATAAAGCTATCATTAGTCAAGAACATAGAGTATTCTTAAATGGTTAGACTCCCTCCTCCTCCTCAAGCTCTTGCAGGCTACATGCTTAACCACTCTACTCTAATACTATCCACTTCCTTTCTCCCTGGCAAAGTTTACTAAACCTCTGAGCTGCAGTAGCTCCTCTGGGGTTTCCCCAAATTAATCCACCTAAAAGGAGCCCCAGAGTAAAGGATACAAAAATCTTGAACCCAAAGGGTTCTCCTTACTTCTCTTGGTCAGAAGAAGCTGAAAAATGGCTAAATAATTCAAGCCTCCCTCAAAGTCTGAGGCTCTTAAGCAATTTCTACAGAAAACATTTTTCCAATCCAACAAGCAGCCTAAATTACCCCCCTGACACCCAAATATTTCCCTCCTAGTCCTCTTCTGAATCCTTTTTCCCCCAGGATATCCTCCATCAGTCATACCCTAGCCTCTCAACTTCTTGTAACCATAAAGTTCACAATGCCCCCATCTCTCACAGATGAAACCTAGGGACCTTGGTTTTACTTTGAATTACAGGCCATCGTCAAAGGCTTTTCTGACCTCTGAAAGGAAAGAGAAGCTTTACCGAACAATTTAGAATTGTTCTAGGAGCCTGTTCTCCTGGATTCCCCTTTATATCAACGTGAACACCTATTGATTGGGCCTGGAGATACCTTCCTTTGGTTTAAAAAGCCAAATGGACCACCTTTGAAAACCTTCAGGAGTCTCAGACTACACGATTTCCATTGGAAACTAAGAGAAGTAAAAGGAAAAATGACTAGGGGACATTCCCCAGCAAAGACAGAAAACTGTGGCTGTCACCATAGACTGGCAACAACATGGAAAGGCATTCAGAGCTAGAAATGACTTCCCAAATAGCCTCTAAGCACAAGCTTCAGAAATGGTGTCAGATCAGAGCACTATGACATGTTACAGGAAAATATTAACTGGCAAAATGCAAACACATCTGAGGTCCAGATAGTAGCCTAGCATTATGAAAAATAGTGTTTCTGAAAATGGAAAATACACAATCTAACCTTATGGCCTAGCAATTAAAGCAGTCAGAAAAACCTGACAAATTTAATCTATGTCAAGCTCCAAAGTCACACGTTCTCTTTGATCAAGACACTTGCCAAAATTTTGAGGAAAAAAAGTTAGGTCTGAGATCAGAGCATGATTGCCTCCCCTCAGAGGAAGTAAGTGCCCACTGCTCTCAACTGCCACTAAACTCACTAGAGAAAATAACCCTTCAAGTTGAAGGGCACCCCTCCAACTTTTTCAATGATATAGGAGCAACACATTCCACTTTTAACAGCACTTCATTTCCTGTCCCCCTTCCTTGGAGTTCAAAACTTGAACAGTGATGGTTCTAATAATGTACCTCATAATTTCTTCTAGCTCAATCTCTTAATATTTCTGTAGAACCCTTTAAAGCTCAAAACAACACCCTTCTCAGTTCTTCCACCCAAATAAATCTGTTAGGGATCTTCTCATTAGTTACGGTATCGGATTCTATTATGCTTCTAAAAGACTCCTTCCTACAGATCCTCAGCTTCTCCCCTTCATCCCTATGTCCCCTAAGGGCTTTGTTCACCTTGCCTGAATTTCTTTTCCCCCTTCAGCCTAGCACTTATTTGACCGAAGATTTAAATCAACTGTTATGTAGCATTGCTTTTTATTAATGGGCAAAAGTTTCAGCAATATCAGACACATGCAGGATGCTGAACCCCTCAAACTGGAAATAGATTCTTTCACACACCTCCCTAGGATTCCTCAATATCATCCAAAACCAGAAGGACTTGAGAGGCTTTACCTAGCATTCCAGACTTGGTTAGACAGGAAATTTTGTCTTCACTTTTGGTTCATACAGTACTCCCATTTTGGCCATTAAGGAAACTAATGGGGAGGGATGTTAATTAGTCCAAGGTCTGACATCTGCCAGTAAAATGGTCAAATTTAGATTTTCCTTGTTTCCTGATCCTAACACTATCCTCTTCACTATACTTTCCATCACCCAGTATTTCACAGTCATTTATATATTCAGCTTTTTTGAGGATTCCCTTTCATAGGGAACTCTAACCTTTCCTTGTTTTCACTGAGAAAACCAGCGATATACCTGAACTGTTATGCCTCAGGAATTTACTGATGCCTCTACCTACTCTTGCGTACCCTAAATGCCAATTTGAAAGACTTAAAAATCCCAGGAGACTCCACAGTAATCCAGTATATAAATGACTTCCTTGTATGTTCTGACAGTTATGACAGGTCCCTTTTGGACACTGAATACCTTCTTAAGACATTAACAAGAATGGATCACAAGATGCCTCGTGACAAAATTCAATTATGCTTGTATGTCTGATATCTTGATCATGACACCTCAGCCACAGGAAAGACTGTCTCCACAAACCAAGAATCTACCATCCAACATTTTTTTTTCTCCCTGAAACAAAAGGACAACTGAGATTTTAGGGATCTTATGGGATATTGTAAGGTGTAGATACCTAGTTTTCCTATGATTGCTTCATCTGTCTATGCTGTGACTAGGGAGTCATCCCCAGACCCAATAATCTCGAGATACTTGTGAGAACCTTATGGGATCTCTGCTTTCACCTCCTGTCCTTGGACTTCCCAACTGCTCGCTGCCTTTTCCTTTGTTTGTTCATGAATGAGTGGGTCATGCTCTTGTAGTATTATCCCAGAGGCCTACTGGATACCAGAGACCCAAGAGGTATTACAGCTTGGCCTTAGACCCAGTAACTGAGGCAACCCTGTTCCTGTGAGCTGTGGCCACAACTGCCAAAATTGTCCATGCTACTTCTGATTTAATATTAGGCCGTCTGCTTGACATAAGTGTTCCTCATGTTGTAGAGACCCAGTTTCTTAATGAACACACATGGTACTATTCCACATCTTGACCTACTACTCTTCCTTTCTCACATCACCACACATTCCTGTCAGAAACTTAGCCTTGCCACCTTGTTTGCTTTATGTACTGACAGAATCTCCCATGATTGCTTCAGTAATGCCAAATAACTATCTTTTTTTAGGTTAGGTTTGTCAGAAAACTCCTTTTCCCAAGTTGATCTCATTATTTATATCCATGGTACCTCCCTCCAGGAAGAGTATGGAACCTTCCAACTTGATGAATGCACATCTCTTGAATATGAAGCCATGCTAATGGTTAAATCAGCTCAGATGGCTGAATTAATTGATATCACTCAGACTTGCATAAAAGCAGAGAGAAAGAAGGTTAACATTTACATTGACAGCTGCTATGCCTTTAGGGTAGTACATGGTCTTGGCATGTTATAGAAATAGAAAGGATTCATGACAGCAGCTGGTATCCCAGTCCAAAATAGACTCGAAATAATAGAATGCTTAGAAGCATTGTTATTGTCCCAGCATATTGCTATAGTTAAAACTGAAGGGCATAGTATAAAAAAAATCTCAAACACAGCCCAGCAAGGCAAATTGACTGATAAATATGCTAACCTAGCAGCCTTCCCATACCACCTAAGATATTCAAGTGGTTTCCAAGTCTTGGGACAATGACCCTGCATTCTGTTTCAATGCCCTGCCTGGTAGAATTATTCAGTTTTCCTTGAGGGAAACAAATTCTTTAGAATTACTCCCAAGGAAATAATCACCAATATCTGCACGACCCATGTAGCAGCTTCAGACTCAAAAAGGGCTAGATGGGAAAAGCGGTATGTTCAGTCTACTCAAATAGGCTATAGTAGCACCATGATGGCCCCTTGATGGCTCTTAAGTCTGTTGCCCAAGTCATTATGTATAGTTTACATAATATGACCTCCCATGGAAAGGATAAGATGCCGATTATATTAGACACACAATAGTTTGGACCCTTTAGCTTTTATTGAACCAAGTAGTTTCCTCTTGCTTCGTATGACAAAAACATAATCTTGGAAAGACTGTGTGTCTTTTGTAGAGCAAGGAAGGGAAGTAGATCATCTCCCACCAGACCTTCCTTCATTTACAGAAGAACAAGGCTGCCCAAGCATATTCACCCTAATCTGCATGTTTTCTAAATGGTTACAGGTTGTCTCTGCCACAACGCCTCAGCAGCATCGGTAGCCAAAGTTTTTGTAGAATGATTCTTCCCCTCTACTGTATCTAGTAACAGATCACATTTCATTGTCAGAGTTATATAGAAAATTGAAAAGGCAGCACACATTAGTCAAAGTCTCCACCGCTGTTAACCATTCTCAGTAATCAGGCATCATAGAAAGAGACAACAGTACTTCAAGACCAAGCTAGCTAAATTATTTGAAGAATTGAACTCATTGTAGCCATGAGAGATTCCTCTTGCTCTTATGACTCTCAGAATTTCACCCCTATCTATGTATAAACTATCTCCTTTTAAAGTTATCTTGGGAGGCCTTATTCATCTTGGCTTGCAGAAGATTCTAACCTGACACAATCTGATACTTTTAGATACTCTCAAGGGTTAAAAAAATATCCTCAGTCCTATATCAGCAAATGAAGACTGCCTTCCCTTTATTGTGGATTGTTTCATCTATGTTCATCAGTGATACTGCCCTGTAGTTTTCTTTTTTTGTGACATCTTTGTCTGGTTTTGGTATCAGGATGATGGTGGCCTTGTAGAATGAGTTTGGGAGTGTTTCTTCCTCTGCAGTTATTTGGAATAGTTTGAGAAGGATAGGTATTAACTCTTCTCTAAATGTTTGATAGAATTCGCCTGTGAAGCCATCTGCTTCTAGACTTTTGCTTCTTAGAAGTTTTTAAATCACAGTTTCAATATCAGTGCTTGTGATTGGTCTGTTCATGTTGCCTATTTTTTCCTGGTTCAGTCTTGGAAGGTTATTCCTTTCTAAGAATTTGTCCATTTCTTCTAGGTTGCCCATTTTATTGGCATATCATTGCTTGTAATAGTCTCTTATGATCTGTTGCATTTCTGTGGTGTCACTTATAGTGAAGTGAAAGTCACTCAGTCTTGTCCAACTCTTTGTGACCCCATGGTCTATACAGTCCATGGAATTCTCCAGACCAGAATACTGGAGTGGGTTGCCATTTCCTTATCCAGGGGATCTTCCTGACCCAGGAATCGAATCAGGGTCTCCTGCATTGCAGGTGGATTCTTTACCAACTGAGCTATCAGGGAAGCCCAGTTATAAGGTGTCATTTACAGTGTCTCCTTTTTCATTTCTAACTTTATTGATTTAAGTCCTCTCACTTTTTTTTCTTGAGTTTGACTAAAGGTTTATCAATTTTGTTTGTCTTCTCAAAGATGCCTTCCCTTTAGAATTTCCTAATTATCCTTTACATGACTTATAAATAGGTGATCTGGTATTCTTAAATACTGGGTTTAATAATTTCCACCATTGGAAAACCAACTTTGATCCCAGATGGAAGGGAGTTTATACCAGTTTACTCTGCTAAAACTCCTGTCAAGTTGTAGATTGTTCAATCTTGTATTCACGTTTCACAATTAAAGGAAAACAACAGCTGTTCAAACTAGAGAAGGAGTCTAACCAGAAACACCAAACTGAGTCTATACCAGGAGTTCTAGAAGCAGACAACAAGGAGCAGCAGACAACAGCAAGAAGCAGTCTTTCAAATAAGTAGAGTGACATCGCAAGGTAGTCAACTACTGTCCGAGGTAACAGAGCAGAACTCATTTGGATTCCCCTTCCTTGTGTGTTAGTCACTCAGTCATATCTGACTCTTTTGTGACCCCATGGACTGTAGCCCAACCGACTCCTCTGGTCATGGGATTTCCTAAGCAAGAATACTGGAGTGGATTGCCATTTCCTCCTGCAGGCGATCTTCCCAACCCAGGGATTGAACCCAGGTCTCCTACATTACAGGCAGAGTGTTTACTACCTGAGCCACCAGGGAAGCCCTTATCCCCTGCTTTTTTTTTTCCCCCTTCTTATTTGCCTAAAGGTTCTCCTGCTCTTCCCAACTGTTTTTATCAAGACATGTTTCTACCCACAGTAACTTTCTACCTTCAACATGACCTCTCTTCACCTTAAACTTCATCTTTCATTTTATTTTCCTGCCTCTAAATTGAAGATATTCTGCTCTTCCATCTACTCCCTCCAGTTTTCCTACCTCTCTAAGATTTTTTTCATCCACAGGACCTTGGGAAACCCTGGGTCAGGTTTCACTGAAGTAAACATACTCCATTGTTGCATGCCTCTATATCCTTAACACTTTTCTCATTGAAAGGTGAGCTCTGTGTTCCCTCTCTTAGTTGTAAACAGTAGAACATGATTGAAGTGAAGCTGCCTAACTTCGGTATCTAGGTCAGACAGTGCCCTGTGTCTTCCAGCTAGTTATCCTGGAATACATACTCTATGGGAAACCAGTCATCATGTAGAAAATACATCTGCCTGGGGCATGGATACATATTAGAGAGACTATGTAGGCATTTCTGTTGATGGTCCTAGCTGAACCACCAGCCAACAACCAGCATAAACTGCGGTACATGAGAGTTAGTCAGTCAAACCTTAACATAACTGTGGACATGACCAACAAGGGATTCAACTGTATGAGAGAATCTCAGCAATTAAAATGCACAAAAATGCCCCCCACCTCAAGTCTGCATATTGAATAATGAAAAAAATCCCATGTGCTACTGAATATTTTTTAAAATCAACCAATATCAGTATACTGGTTGGGACTGCCCTGTTGGCTGAGATGGTAAAAGCGTCAGCCTACAATGCGGGAGACCCGGGTCGATCCCCAAGTTGGGAAGATCTCCTGGAGAAGGAAATGGCAACCCACTTCAGTATTCTTGCCTGGAAAATCCCATGGATGGAGGAGCCTGGTAGGCTACAGCCCATGGGGTTGCAGAGAGTCAGACACGACTGAGCAACTTCACTTCTTCTTCGAGTATCAGTATGTATAAGGCTTGCGTTATAACATTCTCAGAGTCAAAGTTATACAAAATTAAAATCTTTGTAAAATATTCTGCTGGCACTTTTGGATTACTTGGTAATTCTAAGTAATTCATTCAGTATAAAAGGATCCTCAGAGTTCAGGGCAGAAGAATCTATTTTATTTCATATTTTGAATTCCTTTGACATGTATGATTTGATATCATATAATTCCTGATAAATGCATTCTTTCCCAAGCAAAATGTTTATTGAAAATTAATGAAGTCAGTCTATTTCATTATTTATTTTTTTAAATTAGCACTTATATAAATACCCCAGAGTAAAAGGTAAAAGTTTCTAATTTGAAACACTTAACAATATATTAAGGATATTATTTAAAAATGAACTCAGCCATTAAGTATGAAACAGAATTATTACTTTCTTTTTGTTTTTTCCATACAATACTTTGCCAAATTTGCTTCTTTTATTCCCTTAAAAAAATACCAGGACATAAGGAAGCAAACCTTATTACATCAGAAACTGAATCTTATGTCATATATTTTCCAGTGGTACCCATAACCAAGCTACTACAAGGACATTAAAAAAGCATCAAGATATTCAATGAGAATATGAAATTAAACCAAATGCCAAGCTGAAAATATTAATTTGTAATTACCTTAGTGTTCTCTTAAAGGCTTAAGGAATGTAGAAATATAATCCGAAAGTCAACTTGGAATTGAATTAAGAAGAAATGAATAAATGTAAAAGAATAAAGAAATTGATCTCCTAATTTATTACTCTGAGCAAGAAGTGGATTCTAAATTATCACTTCAGTCATAGAAAATAATATGTTCAGCATATCTGTAAAATACTAATATGTATTATTACTACTACAGTAGAGTCTATCAAGGGCTTCCCTGGTGTCTCAGTGGTAAAGAATCTGCCTGCCAATGCTAGAGAGGTGGGTTTGATCCCTGGGACAGGAAGATCCACTGGAGATGAAAAGGAGTACCCACTCCAGTATTCTTGCCTGGGAAATCCAACGGACAGAGGAGCTTGGCAGGCTACAGTCCATGGGGTCGCAAAAGAGTTGGATATGACTTATCGACTAAAACAGCAAGAGTCTATCAAAATTAGGGTTATATGCCCCTCCCAAATTGAAAGCGAGTCTTATTGGCATCTGAATTTGTATATTCAGTAGGATGTGAGATGCCCCTGTTCTTCCTCACCCTGTTTCTGAACCTAAATATGGGTCTGTGTTCTATGTCTCCAATTAACTAACTCCAGGCAGAGTTCCCAGTCACATTTAAAGACAGATTAGACTAATGAATTTTTTTCAAATTAGGAATAATCACAATCATGAGCATTCTTGCAGAAAACTCAAACATTTCATTTCAAATCTTTATTGAAAGCTTGCCTTTGTATCATTGAGAATTTTGAGACTTTAGTGTTGACTGTAACCTCTTAAAACTGATGATTGAATTACTTAATTTGTCGCAAGCACTCATAAGTGAGGCAGTAGAGGATGGAACTTGTGTTATTTTAATAGAAATTATCTGGTTGCTCTGTTTTCATCAATTTACCTTCAGGATACTGTTACAGGATGGTTAATTAACACAGACACAATATGATAGCTCAATTGCCCTGAACTCTGTGGACTGTTCTCTACAACCAAGAAAGAATAAAGAAAATTTTGCTCATTAAAGGCCCATAAAAACTATGAAATCAGTTTATTATATTTTGGGTGGAATACATCTGGTATAGGTTTAGTTCATTTTCACCCACACTAGAAACTTGTGATGTAGAACATCTGAAATGCACACCTAGTAGCAAAGGCTGTGAGCAAACCCCTAGTGTTATGTAGGCCAGATGAACATACAGAACTGAATGAAGGAAAATCGATTTACTACCCAAGAGGCAGCTTTCTCAGAGTAAACAAGTAGGATAGTACAATCTACTGCCTGCCAAATAGGTAGAAATTCATTTTTGCACTCCTGATTGCAAAGGGAATATTTTCAATCTGAACAAACTGGGAAAGTTATGCAGAACATTTCATCAATTAGTGGAGAAGCTGAGCTCTCCTTCATATCCATACCTGTTTCTTTGGAGCTGATTAATCCATTAAAAAATCCTGTTTATGATGGACAATATACTTTGAAAAAACTCTCTCTTTCTCCCTCTCTCTTTATATATATATTTATATATATAGAGAGAGATAGATAGATATCTCTCTCTATATATATATATATATAGATGTGATAGCTTTATTCATTAAATAAGGATAAAGGTTGCCACAATATAAAGCTAACTTATGACTGCTCTTTTAAAAATACTTCCTAAAGTTTTACAAAATCCCTGATTAGAAAAAGGCATTAATTATATATGTCAGTATTCCCCAGAAACCCAAGAACTATACCAAGGCTCTCTTTTTACCGACAAGTACCTCAAGGCAAATTTATATTCAGTAATTACTGAGGGTATCACCAACTTATTTGTTACTTATTGTGGAAAGTAACTGAAGTGCTTGGGGATTTTCATTCTTTCAAGGTATACTTATTAAGCATCTTTTACATGCTTCACACTGTGTTGTTTGTTGGTGATACAGTGGTGGTTGAATAGTGTGACACAGGTTCCTGCCCTCATTGAACCCAGGGGCATGGTAATAGCAGACATTGCACATCTAAGGACAACAACATGTATCATTACTGAAGAGAATGGTGGTGTGGTCTAATCAGAACTTGCTCTCCAGTATGCTTCCAGGAATAAACATTTAGCTTGAGACTTGAGGGATGAGTAGAAATCAGTAGGTATAGGGACACTGGTGTTCTGCCCAGATCACCTTTCATGAATGAAGGACTTACTCCCCAGCTGGTGAGACATGTAGCACCAAGCTGACATGCCTTTCCGGGAAGTACCCTCATCTGAGTAGAGCTACTTTGTCCAAAGACAGCCCTCCTTCCCTGAGGGGGCTGCCTACTAGTGTCTAGCCAAGGCGGAGATTAAAAAAAAATGAGGCCTTCTTACTCCGAACTGGGATAAATTAGAAGAGTTAAGAGCTTGAAAGAGTCTTGATTGAGTCTGCATCACAGCACAATTTCTTCCTCTACCCAATCCTGCATTTTTTTTTTCTTTCTTCAATGTGTATTGATTCCTGAGAACACTCTTTACACCATCTAGTTCTGACTGGCCTCTCCAGCAACTCGCTGCCCTCAACATTCTTTCTCTCAGCCACACTGGCCTTTGGTAGTCCCATGTCCACATCCTGCTTTCTCCCCGCCCAAGGACCTTTCTTTGCCCATGTGGTTTCTTCTGTCTGAAGTCTTCTCCTCCTCTTCCTTCACCTTCTCTGCAGCTTTCAAATCTCTCTTCCCAGTAGACTTTCCCTGACCTCCATAGGGGAACCAAATTTCCTTATTATATGTATTCATTTACTTCTGGTCTTAGTTATCACACTTAAAATTTCATTTTTTGTATGATAGGTAGCTAATACATCAATTGACTACATTAACATATGGTAAATGTGAAGAACCAACTCATTGGAAAAGACCCTGATGCTGGGAAAGATTGAAGGCTGGAGGAGAAGGCAACGACAGAGGATGAGATGGTTGGATGGCATCACCAATGAGATGGACATGAGTTTGAGTAGGCTCTAGGAGTTGGTGATGGACAGGGAAGCCTGGTGTGCTGCAGTCCTTGGGGTTGCAAAGAGTTGGACACGACTGAGTGACTGAACTGAACTGAACCAAAAATAATTAATGACTAAAAGCAAACTGACCCATTATTGGATAAGTGGTAGCATTTCTTGGATTTGAATGTCCAGTTCACACAGGACAATTTTCTTTTTCTTTTTTTTCATTTATTTTTATTAGTTGGAGGCTAATTACTTTACAATATTGTAGTGGTTTTTGTCATACATTGACATGAATCAGCCATGGATTTACATGTATTCCCCATCCTGATCCCCCCTCCCACCTCCCTCTCCACCCGATTCCTCTGGGTCTTCCCAGTGCACCAGGCCCGAGCACTTGTCTCATGCATCC
>NC_057419.1:64650813-64741773 GCF_019320065.1 Cervus canadensis | reverse complement strand
GGCTGAGTAATATTCCATGGTGTATATGTACCACAGCTTCCTTATCCATTCATCTGCTGATGGGCATCTAGGTTGCTTCCATGTCCTGGCTATTAAAACGTGCTGCGATGAAACATTGGGGTGCACATGTCTCCTTTCAGATCTGGTTTCCTCGGTGTGTATGCCCAGAAGTAGGATTGCTGGGTCATATGGCAGTTCTAATTCCAGTTTTAAGAAATCCCACACTGATTCTCCATAGTGGCTGTACTAGTTCTGCATTCCCACCAACAGTGTAAGAGGGTTCCCTTTCTTCCACACCCTCTTCACAGCATTTAATTGCTTGTGACTTTTGGATAGCAGCCATCCTGACTGGCGTTAATGGTACTCAATTGTGGTTTTGATTTGCATTTCTCTGATAATGAGTGATGTTGAGCATCTTTTCATGTGTTTGTTAGCCATCTGTATGTCTTCTTTGGAGAAATGTCTGTTTAGTTCTTTGGCCCATTTTTTGATTGGGTCATTTATTTTTCCACACAGGACAATTTTCAAAATTTTTTTCTTCTGCATAACTTGAGTGAGCTGATTTTGGATCTCCCTTATTCTGCCTTTGACATGTCTTAGAAGTTCTCAGTGACCCTCTTACAATGCAGATTTCAGAATGAATCCATTATTGATATGTCTCTGAGCAGCAATGTTGAAGCTTCATGCTTCAAAATATCTAGATTTTTCTTCCTTATTGTTATGGCTATTTTTCCAAATACTTGTGATTTCTGCATAATTAAGTTAATTCCTCATAGGTTAGAACTTACTGCAGTGGGCAGTAACCATTTTGCGTTTAAACCTGTCAGCGAGACAGTTAACTTAAGCAATATGGGTAATAGTTGTTACTGCTCTATCTTACTTCCTGCCTTTTTATTTTTTTATTATCAGCACAAGGGAATTACCTCCAATGGCTTATGTCCTGCCACGTGACCTATAATGTAATTACTTTTCTTACTTCTTAACCCAAACAATTTGAGACAGATTACCATACACAAAAAAAGTTAAGCATTATATGTATTTGCCTGTTCTAAATATTGCCCATTATTTTTGAGAAAAATCTTATGATTTGAGGTTCTGTTTGCCACATGTGATATAAATTGATCCAAAGTATTTTTTTTGAAAAATATTAACATAATTACTACTATAACCTAAAATAATATTTATATCCTGTTCTTTGTTAAAGACAGAGATTAATCAGTTTGAAAAGTTCTCAAGTAGATGAATGATTTTTTTAACCTGAGAGATGACAGTCTTCCACCACGGTCTCTTTATTTTTTTCCCTCAGGTAATCACAATGATTTAGACTTGATTATACCTTTTGGGAGAATTTTAGGGTTTCACACAGTTATCAAATGTCTACCAGCAAATTTCATCCCACCAGTGAAATTGCCTCATTTTTGTTGTTCTCTTCTAAAAACACACATTTTGAAAGTTGATCCCATATGCATTTAGCAACAAAGATTTTTGAGATGCAGAGAAATCTTACCCACTTACACTCTTCTCACAGATTCAAATAGCCATTTTGAATTTACAACTTTATAAAGTAAACATGTTAAACATTGTTAAACATTTTAGTCAATTTAGACTCTGAATCTCTAAAGCAGAAAGAATTGAAATATATGAAAAAAGTTATAACAAGATGACTATACGGGCCCCTAGAGTCTATGATTAGTTCGAATTTTGGGCCTGGTGAGAAGGCAGCTGACTTGGACCATATTCTTCATTCATTTATTCAGTCAGGGCTTCCCAGGTGATGCAGTGGTAAAGAATTCATCTGCCAATGCAGGCGACACAGGGGATGTGGGTTTGATTCCTGGGTTGGGAAGATCCCCTGGAGAAGGAAATGGCAACCCACTCCAGTATTGTTGACTGGAAAATTCCATGGACAGAAGAGCCTGGGGGGCTACAGTCCGTGGGGCTTGCGAAGAGTCGGGCATGACTGAGTGACTGAGCACACACTCATTTGTTCAATAAAGCACTGCTGTGCCAAGTCCTGTTCTAGTTCTCTGTGTCCACAGGATCTTTGCTGCAGCAAGTATTACCTGTTATCACATTTATTTCTTCTCACCGACAAGAATATGAGTTCCTAGAGCACAAGACCTAACACTTAGTAGAGTAAATGACTCATATTAGGATTTGGGAAATAATGATTAATTAATTCACAAATGAAATTATGAAATTAAAATGAAAAGACCATTCTTGAGGATCAACCTAATCAGGTATTTGAAAATCAGAAAAGGAAGGAAACATAAATCTATCTTATAAAAATGGAATTTAAGTAGATGGAAGGGAGGTATGAAGGGCATTTTAGGCACCCAAAGAAATGGAGGCAGCTGAAAGGTAGTGATGTGTGAGAGAGCTCTGGAAATAGTGACCCTTTGCACAGACTGAATCAGAATAGCCTGGGTGCTATGGACAGCATTGGTAAGTGGAACACTACTCTGCATAAAGAACAGGGAAACTTTGAATGATTTCGGCAAGGGAAGTGACATAACAATGTACCTATAAGGGAGTTTTATGATACTCTGTAAAGTGGATTAGAAGTGAAAGAGACTAATTGTATTAGCTTAAATATGAAGAGAAAAGCATCCTAGCTAAAATGATATTTTTGTGATTGAATTATTTTTTTTAATTGGAGTAACAAATGGTTTAAGCATTGGATAAAATGGAAAAAAATATTTCTTGTGACCTGTTTCAGCTGTTCTTTGTTAATAATTTGAAGTGAGCAAAGTGTTTCTAGCTTTTGTTTTGAGAATTACAATGATTATTGATAAAAACCAACTGAAAATGAAGAAGATAATAAGTATATTTGGACTTAAAAAAGAATAATTTGCCATATTTTTAGTTAATTGGAAATAGATGGTTTAATGATACCATAACATTCAAAATGGCTAACTGAGAGCCTGTGCTATCAAAGATGAGAATTCCAATTATGATATCAATAGGTGATCAAATATTTCACTGCTTATTATTTTGACCTAAGTCCCTAGAATACATTCATACATACTTAGTACCTTTGTAAAGCTCATTTCTGTGGTAGATAGACCATCCTTAGCCACTGCAAAGCACAGACAGGCAAGTGATACCAAAACTGTTCTTCTAGCAGTTGTAAAATGAAGAAAATAAATAAATTAGGTCTTGCCCCCCCAAATTCATACATCTCCCACCTTGTCTGGCACTAGTGTGGGAAGTATTCACTATGACGTGGGGACATGAATCTCTTATTTCTCCACCCACTAAAGTTTAGCAGTCTGTGTTGAGTGGATACAGTTAAACTTCATTAGGGAAGAATCTGCCTTATTCAAGCAAAATACCATTTCTCTAGCATGTGTTGAAGAAAGCTAAAATAATTAATACCAGTTCCTAGTCAGCATTTCAAATATAAAATTACAAGGAGCATTTACAGTCAACCAAAGTGTACTTAAAATACACTGTACATGCACATGTGAGACAGGCTGAAATGTTGTCATGCAGTATATGATATTACAAGTACAATAAGGACAGTTACGATGAAATAGTAAAATAAGATTGAAAATAGAATTAATGTATCATCTAATCATCTCCACTTAGTTAAAGCATTTCATAAGGTAAAACTTTTAAGCCTTACTGAAAAAAAAAATCCACATATATTAAAAAATAAAATGCATTGAGTTGCCCATTGAAAACCAATAGAAAAAAATTCCTAAAGAACCAATATTTAGTTATTTGTTTTTGCCTCCAACTTTCTTTGGTCTTTACTTTGCAGACATTGTATTTTAACAAATATACTAAATGTAAAAAGTTCGAGCATAGAAGCTGTGCTGCTCTGGCTTAAGCAGCAAAAAAAGACATAATAGGATTTTCCATCTTAAATATTGTTTCACAACTGAGCATAAATTGCATTAGCAAAACTGAGCCACATACGTTTTCTTGATATATTACATTCTCTGACTTGTTAGCCTAGAGCCAGTAGTTGATTACTTAAAGAAGCTGAGCCTTTGAGTATCAATGACAGCATCCACTTCCAGTTCAGTGATGGCCAACCTTATGGGAAACTTCCAGATCCTACCATGCACTCTTACTATCAGTGGAACTTGAGACACAAAGAGAGAGATGTGTGAAATACGCTTGTTAGGAAAACAAAACCATAGCATGTAAAATCAGTAGCCACAGTGAAAATGTAAACCTTGAGCTTTTGGTAAAGCCATCGTGGGTTTTAATTCTTTAGAAAATGTAGGTGGCTGTAAACTTGAATTCAGAAATAATTTTTATGCTACAGTTTAAATTACTATGTTCCAGTCAGGGTAATAATTTTGCAGGGCATCTTATCTAGGCTCCACTTGTTGACTGAGAACTAGTAGCTTCTATCTAATTGGTACCATAGATGTCACCAGCAGAAACTACTTTATGAAAAATACAAGGAAAAAATTGGAAAATAAACCCAAGTCTTAGAATAATAGGCAGGATAGCTTGAGGATTTCTTTGTTTAAAATGGCTAATTGTGAGATAATTATTTTAACTCTTTCATCTCTTCACATAGAAAATACATGTTTTCTGTGAATACTTACAAAGCTTCATGATATTACGTAAGAAAGATTTCTATTTTTTTAACTAAATTACAGTGACTAATGACCACAGACACATACTGGCATAACACTTTTGTTAATATCACTTCAGTGTGTTAAGGGAACTGAGAGTGGAACCGACTATACAGGAGGGCAAAACATTGTTTAGTTCAATTTGACAGTTATGGAAAAGGATGAAGAAGAATTTCTTTGTTGACAGTTACCAGCTTTCTGCAACATCTTTTTGGGGACAACGTTCTTTTCCTAAGTTCACTTTCCTTTGTGGACTTTCATACACATACTACCAAGACACAGATCCCCAAATATGAACAGTAATCTGTGATATCAAAGCCTAACCAGCATGAGGGGAAGCTGCAAACCACCTGTTTGGCCTCAGATGCAAACAGTTCTTTCCTTACTGATCTATCTGTCTTGGAAAATTACCCCAGGAGCTCTCACCATTGTAGCAGATTGGATTTTGTGTAAAGTAAGTGCTTCAAGTGCTGGCTTAGACTAGCCGGGTATTTAAGGTGTGCCAAGCTTTCCCATCACATATTTTAAGCCACACTTAAAAGAGAATCCCTTTTATAGTGATGTTTTGTGATCAACCTTGTAACTTCTCTGTGTCTTCTGTCGGTAAACTGCCAGTCATTATTAAGGTTGGGAGGAACTAGAATTGGAGATTAGACAAAGATGGATTGTATAGTTTTATAACATACTGGATGCATCCTTAGAAAAGTTACACCATTCCTTGAAGTCTCGGGTTACTCATATTTATGTCAGAGATATATATGAGATTAAGTGACATAAGTCACACACACAATGTTTAGCATATCATGAGTTCTCTACATATGTTAGCTTACTTTTCTTTCTTGTATCTGTTCTAATGATTAAAAAAAAAATCAAATTGTAACTAAATGTGAAAGTTCATTTCAGAAATATGTGAATGAGTACCATCTCTGTATCTGTGAATCAAATTACAAGTTTAACCTTAATCCCAAGTTATTGACATTTCTGCTATAATTTGAATGGCTTTGGCAAATGGATGTTTTTCTTAGCTACCCTTTACTTTCTTTCTTTTTCTTTTACTTTTAAAAAGTGAGGTAGATTTTGCATCCATTGAAATAAGTTTCGTCATGACCCTTCCCAGGTCATCTGTGCCTCCATCCATAGGCAACCTGTCTTCTCATTTCAATTATAAGTTAGGTTTGCCTGTTTTACAGCTTCATATGAATGGAACTGTGTTCTTCTCCATTTTTTCACACGACATGAAATGTTTGAGATTCATCGATATTGATCCACATATTCCTAAGCTTTGTTTTGGCGAATGGTATTCAATTGCATAAATTTATCAGAGCTGTTTACCCACTTCCCTCTATTTTTATACTTACTTCTCTAAGCATCCACAAAGTCTAAAATATTTCTATTTGATTCTTTACAGAAAAAGTTTGCTGATTCCTGTTCTTGAATGATTATCAGACTGATTAATGCTATATGAGCTCTGCATCTAATCAAAATGTTTTCATTGACTTAAGTTATAGTATTAGGTCTTTGGTTTTTGTTTAAAATCAATATAAAATGACCAAATGCCATGGAAATAATATTCCTTCATCTTTTATTTTAAAACATAATTTTAGATCATGGACAATTATGTAGTACTTGGCAGTACTTGGCTTCCCTGATGGCTCAGATGGTAAAGAATCTGTCTGCAATGCAGGAGACCTGGGCTCGATCCTTGGGTCAGGAAGATTGTCTGGAGAAGTGAATGGCAACCCACTCCAGTATTCTTGTCTGGAGGGTCCATGAACAGAGGAGTCTGGTGGGCTACAGTCCATGGGATCTCAAAGAGTCAGACACAACTGAGTGACTAACGCTTTAACTTTCATTTTCACAATGTATCTTAAAATATTCAAACTAAAACGCTACCTATAATTTGTCAAAGAGATACATTCTTCTGACACAATGGTGCATTTCCCTTTACCAAACCATGAAAATATGTAACGCATAGTATTTTCTACCTTGCCATTCAAGACAAGTTGAATTTAACGCTTTATGTTCAGGTTTTATTATAATCATTTATTCTGATTTTTTTCAAAAATTTGCACTATTGCTTTTATATTTACTGATGTTATTTATGTATGCATCTTCCAGTGAAGGAAATCAAATACATTTGCAACAAGAAATAACAGAGTCAATTAATATGTTAATATATGCATGAAGTAGATTTCTTAAAATACATCAAGCCGTCACACAACCCTCATAGAAAGTTATGAATCTCATGCACACAGATTGTCCTAACTTGGTTTCCAAATACTTACCAAGAAGCTATAAATCCATAAAAATTTGAGTATAGATATGGGCATTAGCTCTGCCCATATTTACCAATATTATCTCCTCCTCTTTTGGTAATTGCTGGTATTTTTCATAACACTGAATTAACACAATAAAAAAGTGAGTAAATACTAAAGTTAAACACAGAAAACTATGAAAATCAAAGATAAAATGGGGGCAGTGTTGATATTTATAACTTAAGTTCTGTATGTGTGTGTGTGTGTTTGGATTACCTATTTTCTGAAAGTATGAGTCACAGAGTGTTAGAACAGAATGACATGTTACAAATTCTGCAGTTAATCCCCTTATTCTTTCAGAGGAAAAAGATAAAGCCTAGCAGGTGTTCCCTGGCACACCAAAATCAGTGGGAACACCAGGGGCAGAATTAGAGCCAGTTTGTACTGTAATAGGTTTATTATCATGTCTTGTTGCCTTACCCTTTCTTTTCTTTTCTTTCTTTCTTATTGAAGTATGGTTGATTTAGAATGTTTCAGAAGTACTGCAAAGTGATTGTTATACATATATATAAAACATTCTTTTCCATTATAAATTATTACAAGATATTGAGTATAGTTCTCTGTGCTATACATCAGGTCCTTGTTGGTTATCTATTTTGTGTGTATACACACACACATATACAGTCATGCATATTTATATTTATTAATCCCAAATTCCAGATTTGTCCCTCCCCTGCCTTTTTCCCCTTTGGTAACTGTAAGTTGGTTTTCTGAACTTGTGAGTCTGTTTCTGTTTTTTTGTTGATGTTGTTCAGTTGCTAAATCATGTCTGACTCTTTGCGACCCCATGAACTGCAGCATGCCAGGCTTCTGTGTCCTTCATTATCTCCTGGAGTTTGCTCAAACTCATGTCCATTGAGTCAGTGGTGCCATCTGATCATCTCATCCTCTGTCACCCTCTTCTCCTTTTACCTTCACTCTTTCCCAGCATCAGGGTCTTTTTCAGTGAATTAGCTCTTCACATAAGGTGGCCAAAGTATTGGAGCTTCAACATCAGTCCTTCGAATGAATATTCAGGGTTGATTTCCTTTAGGATTGACTGGTTAGATCTCCTTTGTTTTGTAAATAAGTTCATTTATATAACTTTTTTAGATACAACACTTAAGTGATGTCATATGATATTTGTTTTTCTCTGTCTGATTTATTTAGTATGATAATCTCCAGGTCCATCCATGTTGCTGCAAATGGCATTATTTCATTCTTTGTAATGGCTGAGTAGTGTTCCACTGTATATACATGTAGGAGACAGGAAGAATAAAAGAAAAGCAGGCCCTGGCAAGGGCCACAAAAGAAATTTATAATTATTGATAAACTGGATGCTATTAGGCATGAGACTCTTGGAACAAGTCCAGAGGGAACAGTTCATAATCTTGAAAACAAGATATAATCCTGGGGTCAGAAAACCGACCCCAGACTGTTTCTCAACTGGTGTCTCAGAGTCACATGTTTTACGTATCTGGTGGAAAATCTATAGATAAGAATATTAGTCTTAGTTACTGATTTGTTATTGATTACTGTTCCCTAATTACTCAATGGTTAATGATCATTTTGTTCTTTGGCCCTGAAGGCCACATGAGTTATAATTTAACTCCCCGCATATTCTTTCATTCACTGCTGAAAGTATAATAAATAAAGCGGGCTTGGATTCAGTTTTGGCATCTTCACCTTGGATTGGAGTTGGTCCCCTGATCCTCGCTTTTCTCTGAATTCTCGTGTCTCGTTTCTCATTCTCTCGCCGTATCGCGCTTTCAGAAACCCTGCTTGTCGAGCTGGTCTCGACAATACATTACCACATCTTCTTTATCCATTCATCTGTGAATGGATACTTAGGTTGTTTCTATGTCTTGGCTATCATAAATAGTTCTGCTGTGAACATTGGGGTACATATCTCTTTTTGAATTAGAATTGTCATTTCTTGTTTTATGGAAGTATGTCCAGGAGTGGGATTGCTTGCTCATACAGTAACTGTATTTTTAGTTTTTTAATGAACCTCTATACTCTTTTCCATAGGCTTCCCTGGTGCCTCTGTTGGTAAAGAATCCTCCTACAATACAGTAGACCTGGGTTCAGTCCCTGGGTCTGGAAAAATCCCTGGAGAAGGGAATGGCAACCCACTCCAGTATTCTTGCCTGGGAAATCCCATGGACAGGTGAGTCTGGCAGGCTATAGTCCCTGGGGTTGCAAGAGTTAGGCACAGTTCAGAGGGTAAAGTGTGTGCCTGTAATGCGGGAGACCTGGGTTTGATCCCTGGGTGGGGAAGATCCCCTGGAGAAGGAAATGGCAACCCACTTCAGTATTCGTGCCTGGAAAACCCCATGGATGGAGAAGCCTGGTGGGCTACAGTCCATGGAGTCGCAAGGAGTCGGACACGACTGAGCAACTTCACTTTAGCAACTAAACCACCACCACCGTACTGTTTTCCATAGTGGCTGCACCAGTTTACATTTCCACCAACACTGTAGGAGGGATCTCTTTTCTCCACACCCTTTTCAGCATTTACTGTTTATAGACTTTTTAATGATGGTCAGCTTCCCTAGTGGCTCAGACGGTAAAAGAATCTGCCTACAGTGCAGGAGACCCACATTCAGTCCCTGGGTTGGGAAGATCCCCTGGAGAAGGGAATGGCAACCCATTCCAATACTCTTGCCTGGAGAATTCCATGGACAGAGGAACCTGATGGGCTATAGTCCACAGGATTGCAAAAGAATTGGACACGACTGAGTGACTAACACATGTATAATACACATATTTTGACTGGTTTGAGGTGATACCTCATTGTGGTTTTGATTTACATTTCTCTAACAATTAGTGATATTGAGCATCTTATCATGTGCCTCTTGGCCATCTGTATGTCTTTGGAGTAGTATCTATTTAGATCCCCTGCCCATTTTTTGATCTTTTTTTTTTTTTTCATATTGAAACTGCATGAGTTATTTGTATATTTTGGAGATTAATCCCTTTCAATCACATAGTTTACAAATATCTATATGTTGTCTTTCCATTTTGTTTATGGTCTCCTTTGCTATACAAGATTTTAAGTTTAATTAGTTTCATTCATTTATTTTTGCTTTCATTTTCATATAACTTATGTTCTTCTTGAAGCTTGATTTTATTGCTGCTTTCTTAATTTTATTCTGTTATCATTTAGTAATTAGGCATATATATTCAAGGCCATTTTAAGTACATTCATGACTGCAGTAATAGATACTTCATTGTCAAAATAGTCATAATTGAAAAACACAGTAGATCATTTGGATGTTCTAGGGAATAGGAAAGTTTTGGTTTTTTTTTTTTCCCTGCACTGCAGGCAGACACTTTATTATTATTTTTTTTTTCCAGTGGGTTTTGTCATACATTGATATGAATCAGCCATGGATTTACATGTATTCCCAATCCCGATCCCCCCTCCCACCTCCCTCTCCACCCGATTCCTCTGGGTCTTCCCAGTGCACCAGGCCGGAGCACTTGTCTCATGCATCCCACCTGGGCTGGGGATCTGTTTCACCATAGATAGTACTTACAATGCGTCTTTGATATCTCCACCCTCACTTCTCCCACCAGTAGTCAAGTCTGTTCTGTATTTCTGTGTCTCTTTTCTCTGTTTTGCATATAGGGTTATCGTTATCACCTTTCTAAATTCCATATATATGTGTTAGTCATGCTGTAATGTTCTTTATCTTTTCTGGGCTACTTTCACCTCTGTATAATGGGCTCCAGCTTCATCCATCTCATTAGGACTGGTTCAAATGAATTCTTTTTAATGGCTGAGTAATATTCCATGGTGTATATGTACCACAGCTTCCTTATCCATTCATCTGCTGATGGGCATCTAGGTTGCTTCCGGGAATAGGAAAGTTTTGACCACCCATCCTATCACTTACTTTTCAGAAAAGAAAAAAAAAAAATACTACATCACAAAGTAAAATATCTTGAGGTTATTATGCTTAGTGAGATAAGTCAGACAAAGACAAATACTGCATGTTTTCACTGATAAAGAGAATCTAAAAGATGAAGCAAATGAACAAATACAACCAAATAGAAATAGACTCACACATAAAGATAACAAACTAGGGATTACCAGAGGAGAGAGGGCTAGGGATAGAGGCAAAATAGGTGAATGGGATTAGGAGGTACAAATTACTAGTTATAAAATAGGTGAGTTATAAGGATGTAATGTACAACACAGAGAATATAGTCAATATTTTATACTAACTGTGTAATGTGTGATCTATAAAAATTATTGAATTATTTTGTACACTTGAAGCTAATTTTATATTGTACATCAATGATATTTCAATTAGAGAGAAAACACACACACACATAGATGAGAATGAGTTCCCTCCATTGAACCTGCCAGGACAGGTCATAGATACCTGGGCCTATGGGACAGTGATATCAGAAATTTTTCTGCAGAAGATGGTTATTTTGAGGTGCTAGCTTGCCATCTTCTCAGTCAGTCAGCTCCACAAATAAAGTTGTATTCCTGGCAAAATAAATAAATAAATAAATAAATTTTTCTGCAATTGGAGGAGAGTTCCGAGAAGAAAGGACTTGGACATAAATGATAATTTTGTGCCAAAAGAAGACCAGATGTGTCCATGGATCCTCTTTATTCATGAGACCTAAAGTGATGGAATGTCTCAGCAATGGAGGGCAGCTTGCCATATCCTGTGGCACTCTGTAGGAAAGACAAGGGAAAATACACAAGCACCTTCCTTAATGAACAGTCCCATATTCATGTTGTCAGTGGTGATTAAGTGTTCACAGTATATCAGTGGCTATATTAAATTAGCATTCTTAATTTGAGTGTTTTGGTTTGGCTGTTTTGTTTCTATTGAATTCATAAACTGATCATTTTTATAGCCACATAAAAGCTGGAAGCTAAAGATATGCTTTTTAAATATATTTGTTTGAGCATATTTTAGTAATTGGCTAGTACAACTAATTAAAGCCCACAGAGGGAGACCAAAATAACTTTTTTCTTTTCCTTAAATTATCTGAACAGTGACCAAGTTTAAAAAGCATGGCTTTCAGAAAGTAACACATGCTATTAAGGTGGTCCCCTTGAGAACAGAATAATAAAAAATTGTTCTGCCAAAACAAGCTTGAAAATACAAATCAAAACAACACTGAGACATTTCCCCTCACTTATCAGATTGGCAAAAAGAAAAATCGAAGTTTGACCATTCACCTTTCTGTGACATTTTGAAGTACTAGGCACTGTCCTTCCTACATTGCTAGTGTCAGTGCAAAGTGGTTACATCCCCATGGAAGAAAACTGGCAATATTTATCAAAATTGCCATTTGATCCAGAAATCCTACTTCTCAAAATCTACCCTACAGATACAGCTGCATGTGCACAAATTAACAGGCTTTTAGCTAGGTGGGTAGTTCTGAAAGGAGGTGGAGGTGATTTTTTACCTTGTCCCAGGGGATATTTGGCAAAGAGTGGAGACTTTTTTGGGTGTTATAAATAGGGAAGAGGGCGCTACTTGTATGTAGTGGGTAGAAGCCAGGGCTGCTGCTAAACATCCTACAACACATAAGCTAGCCTCTTGAACAAAGAATTATCTGTCCCAAATATCAGTAATGCTAAAGTTAAAACACCCTGATATAGATCAGTTGTTTTATTTATATGATGAACTATGCTACTTTCTATAATTTCTATCTTCTGTTTTGTTTTCAGATTTTAGGGAAAGCTTTTGCAGTTTTATTCAGCGTTTATGGTGTAGGTTTAGGGTTTTTTGCTTTGATTCCTCTGTGATAACAATGAACTTAGATTAGAAATATCTAGTAAGTTAAAATATTTTAATAATTACAGCATATCAATGGGGAAAAAAGTCTTAAGTGCCAAAACAAAAGCCTTTGTAAGCATTTACTTTCTGTATCTTAGCTTTTTGTATCTCTGCACTGAAAATATAATTTAGAGTTTTGAAATCAGCAAAATACAATTAGATTTTCATCAGATACACAAAGTCTGAAGGGTACTTTGTTGCTCTATCAGAGTTTCCTTTCTGTGAATATTTAAAAATTTGTTTCTGGAGAGTTCCTTGACACAAATGCAGCCTAAACAAAGTGTCAACAGCTTGAGACAAAGAGGTTATGTACCTTCATTGAAAAATTGTGAGCTGTATGATTTGTGCATGTTATCACTGTACTTGGAGCCCAAAATCTTTTCAAATGTTTACGGAAAACAGATAACTCATAATAAAACATGAGAAAAATATAAACTGTCTTATGAAAGTACTGTGCTATGATTAGTAACACATAAATTTTACATCTCTGCTTCTCAAAGAATGTGTATACATTTTTATACATGAAAAAATTTTAAGATCCTTTATCTTTCTGTTTCTCAAAAAATGGGTTGTGCAAAATCCTGTTTTTTAGATTAACTTTCTCTTTTAGTCTCCATAGAAAAACATTTTGGAATTGAGAAGACCTACACACACACACACACACACACACAATCAAGCACTCCCTCATTTTCTTCCTCTCTCTTACTTCTGGGTCTTTCCATTTCCCTTCAGCTTAATATTTCTATTGGATATACTAATCTAATTCCAGAGACAGAAATATTCCACATATCTGATATCTGCTTGTATTTCTGTTTAATTGTTGAAGCTTTTATGGGCAGTGTCAAAGTGAAACTAAGAAATGAGAAGCTAATTTTAGGTTCAGAAGTACTGAACTTCCTGTGAGGATCTGTGTCTATGGCTGTAATAATTCTGATTATAAGAATATCCACTGGTAGAAGTAGAGTTGTGATTGTTATCTATGAGCAGAGGATTAGGCAAGTAATAAGTGACTGAGTGTATGTTCATGATACAAACATCGTCCTTGTCCATAACTCAAATATATTGTATATAACCCCCTAAGGAAGAGGAACAGCATCACCATTGACAACAATTATGATAAACCAAAATTTTATATTAGGTTTTGAAGTGGATCTATTAGAATCTCAGTATTTTTTTTGAACAGTCATATTCTTAATTAAGAAATATGCTATTCACTACATTTCTAATTTGGCAGAATCTATATAGTCCTTTTATGTGGGTTGGGTCATTAACAGCTGTCAGTGAGTTATCATCTGGTTATTAGATAAAATCAATCTTTTATGATAAGCATAGCTGAAAAATTTAAGAAAATAAATGCAGATTTCTAAAATAAGTATTTTAAAAATTCAGAGTTACAAGTCAACAGACTTTAGTACTACTGTTAACAAACATTTTAATATTGGAGAAAATGTCTGCCCATCTTTAGGAAATCCTTAAGAAGACACTTCATGAAATCTGTACTCAGTATATATATTTAACCTCAGCTGTGTTTGAACGGGGATGTAAATACTTAATAACTTCTTTGTTTTTCTGTCTTACAATATTTAACAGTTAGCACAAGCTTCTCTCCTCAAAGCACCTCCCATCGTCAGAATGTTTCCCATTTTTTGAAGAGCTTCATGAACCACTGACAAGCTTCCACCATGGTTAAACTTTCTCATTGAAATGAATATGGGGTAGATAATTTTGTTTCTACAGCCAATATCTAAACATATCTTAAACATATTTCTTATGATTTATATTTTCATTCCTTTATTCATTCAGTAAATAGTAATTGAGGGCTTTCATTGCTGTGAGAAGTATGATTTTTGTCTTCATGGAGCTTATGATCAGTGGAAAAGAAGTGACAGTAAACTGCCAAAGGCACAACTTGTTTAGAATGATTTACCATGGTAATAAATAAAATGATAACTGTGGTAATTGCTACCCTGAACAAGTAAAGGAGGCTATGAGAGCATAGGTCCTGGGACCTTGAGTACTAAAGATCCCCCATGAGAAGACCAATACACGACACCTGGAGGCTGAATCAGAGTTAGCTGAATGTAGAGATGGAACAAAAAAAAGTCACCTTCTAGGCATCAGAGAAGTATGCAGGAATTTTCCATGGTGGAACCCAGCTTGACCCGTTTGAGGAAGAACTTACTGTGGGTGGAGCAGAGGGAACAGGAAGAACTTGTTAAGAGAGTAAGTAGGCAAAGTTGGCAAGACCATGCAGAGTATGGTGAAGATTTGGAACCTCTAAGAATAGTGGGGGCCACTGAATGTTTTAAGCATGAAGTAATATGTTCTTTTAAAGGTAAACTGAGCAAAGTAGATTCAAGGAGAGAAGTTAATGCAGTTTCCACAGTATTTCAGGCCAGGTAGTGGCTTGCACAAGGGTGAGAGGAACATGTTAAGATCAAGTAATACACTGATATATATGAAGTGAGAGCTATGTCAGTAGTCATGACTGGTAACCAAAATCATCATTAACTTATCACTTCAGTACTGAATTCACACCCATAACACACACATTAGTCACTCAGTTGTGTCTTACTCTTTGCGACCCCATGGACTGTAGCCCACTAGCCTTCTCCATCTATAGGATTCTCTGGGCAAGAATACTGGAGTGGGTTGCCATTCCCTTCTCCAGGGAATCTTCCCGACCCAGGGATTGAACCTGGGTCTCCCACACTGTGGGCAGATTCTTTACCATCTAGCTACCAGGGAAGCCCAAATGTTTATATATGTATATACATATATATGTATAAAATATTAAATCAAACAGTTTTCAGAGAACTGCAGAGTTATCTGTCGAACAAAATAGTGTCATAAAACAACAATGGCAATAATCATTTGGATGTGCCAGCAAGCTCATTATGTTGCACAAAAAGGGGAAAGTCTCCCATCCAGATATTGTCCCTACATAATTACTATTCAACCCAGTATGTATATCATAGTGCCAACATATCATGCAGTAAGAGCTATATTAGCCAAGGGTACCTGTTATTTGGGTGAATCAGGAAATTATTGAGTTTTAATCAATATGGCAAAATATTAGTAATTTTAAAAACCAGAATACTTGATTAAATATAATAAATAATTTAAAACTCCATTGAATTATAAAAATTCATTTACAAAATCAGTAAACATTTTAATCTGTAGGAAATATTTTTTTCTGGCAAACAACAAAAACTTTTCAATGATGGAGAAATATATATCAAAATATAATGGAAATTGTTACACATATAATTTCTCTGAATTTCTGTAGCTATCTGTGCTGTAACATCAAGCATATGCATTTGTTTAGTAGGAGAACTTAATAGTCATGTAAGAAGTAAATGGAATCACTGAATATACATTTGAAATAGGACAAAGATTACAAAGTAATTAAAGAAAATAGAGGATGATGGATAAACTACAAGAAGCTATTATCTTTGACTATATAATTAAATAATGCTGCCTGCATACTCTTATTATCTTTACATAATTGTATATCTTTTTCAAGAGGTATTTATTTTATTTACATGTTTTTACTTCACTCTTATAAAGTGAAAGAAAGTGAAAGTGAAGTCACTCAGTCGTATTGGACTCTTTGCGACCCCATGAACTATAGCCTACCAGGATCCTCCATCCATGGGATTTTCCAGGCAAGAGTACTGGAGTGGGTTGCCATTTCCTTCTCCAGGGGATCTTCCCGACCCAGGGTTCGAATCCAGGTCTCCCGCATTGTAGGAGACCGGGTCTCCCGCTTTGCCGTCTGAGCCACCAGGGGAGTCCCATAAGGCCTCACTCTCATAAGGTCAGCTAAAAGACCAGAAATTTTGATTAACTTAAAACAACTACATTTTCTTCTGCTATGGCTACAGGAACAGTAAACAGCAAAATAAAAATTGAGAGAGAAAAGTTGCTATGCATCTAAAGCTCTTACGTGTTTTCTTCTAAAAAATGTTACTAGAGAGCAAAAATATTGGGACCTCTGAAACATGCATATTTTATCTGAGTTTTAGGCAATTAGCATCCAATTTCAGGCTCCATCCAACTTAGGCTTCTTATTTTGTACTTTATTTTCCTTTTTTTTTTTTTTTTTTGGCTTCACTGGATCTTCGTTGCAGAGCATGGGCTGTTTATTGTTGTGCATTGGCTACTCTGTAGTTGTGGTGCCCAGGCTTGTCATTGCAGTAGCTTCTCTTCTTGTGGTACATGGGCTCTAGGGTGTGTGGGCTTAGCTGCCTCATGGCAAGTGGGATCTTCCCAGACCAGGAATTGAACCCATGTCCCCTGCAGGAGGATTCTTAACCACTGGACCACCAGGGAAGTCCCATGTACTTTATTTTCATAGAGTATTTTTTTGTGTGATTCTTAGAAAATTCACCAAGAAAAGGAAGATTGGCAGTCTAAGTACATCACAGTCACAGAATACCAAAGCAGAGCTTAAATGATAATAATGGTAATATGTAACACTTATGGAACTCTCACTGGGAACCAGGACTTTCTAAGGATTCCACATGCATTTGGACCTTGAATTCTCAAAAATAATCTTTGTAACAGATACTATCATCATGTCCACATTCCAGTTGATGAAAATGAGTGTAGAGCAAAGAAATTTTCTCAAGGTCCTACAGAGACCAAATGCAAGAACCCAAGGCTCTGGCTTCAGATGTCCCAGCCTAGGATACTGGGCCTGTCATATAGCACAACTGCTGAGAAGATGCCATTGGCAGCAGCATCACATCTGCAGGATGTAATCTGTAACCTGTGCAATGGAGTGTGGTGGCCCTCCAGGTCAGAGATCAGAGGAAGAGGAATAGAATGGAGAAGGGACAGCCAGGATGATAATAAATTAGTAAGGCTAGTCATGAAAGCCAAAAGCAGAAGGAACTTCAACTGGTCAAACATACTGCTGATGGGTTGAGTGAGCTCAGAACACAAATCTGATCATTGGATTAAAGGCATTAATGGACAAGCTTGCCAGTCTTGTCACAGGCAGTCCTACTAAAATGAAGAGGATGGGAGCTTTAACGAAGTGAATTGATGAGAGGAAACAACGTGAGGCGGGCTAGAGCAGAGGATCAAGATCTGGAGGCCAGTGTGGGATCATGGGAGGACCAATGACACATTTCTCAGGAGCTGTTTATGATTACAGACCAAACCCAACATGGGAGTTTACATTCAGCTTGCAAACAAAGCACAGCAAGATGACTGACCTTGGGAGAAATGAGACCAGCATGATGCATAAATCAGCAAATCAGACACAAAAAAAGACAACAAATTAGTCAAAGAACAGTGTCCTCAAGCTATAGAACATCTGGGAAATAAAAAAAGAGTCATGAATCTGGTGTACAGTTAAACAGTAAAACCACTCCCACAGAGAACATCCCACAGAGAAAAGTGACTGAACTAATCCCCAGAGAGGCACAAAAAACACCTGGACCAAGAGTTACTTAGAAAGAAGAAATACAAGTACAGGGGAAATTTTGCCTGCAGAGAATGATTTGTAATCTTAAAGAAGTGACAATGCTAAATGAAGTCTAAATGCCCACCAAGAATAATATCCTGACAAGGAAATGCCAACTGATTTAAATAGAATGGGTCCATAAATAAAATATATTAGGAAAATGTTCATCAAACCTCTTGACAGCAGAGTCTGTGTTTTGTTCATTTTAGTGTCTGAGACTGAGCATAGTATCTGGCTGCCAAGATGCACACTCAGTTGTTGAATGATTACAGTATTAAAATGATCAATCCAGGTTGGTGCAAACACACCTGTACAAGGAGTAGGGATTGAGGGGGAGGATCCTGGCATTTTCATTTTATGAGGCTTGATAGTTTTACTGGACAGATGGAACAAGGATGATGAAGATAAAGGAAGGTTGACGGAAAGGAAGTGGTGAGGGTTCTTCACTCCTACTTACTACATTTCCAGTAAATAGGAGACTGTTCACTCAGGAGTGGGAAAAGTATAGGAAGAAAAAAATCCCAGATTTCTACCTCCTCCCTCATGATTCCCCGTGGCATTAAAAAAAAAATGTATCAGTTCAGTGAATTTGGGTGAAGGAATAAAACATGAGCAAATGATCAGAGCCTTCTCTTTCTTTCCCAGTAACTTGAATCTAAGAATCTATTTTTTCTCCTCCTCCTCTTTCTTGTTCAGGTTTTAGACTTACTGTAGGAAGCAAATTGACCAGTTTTGTGTGAATACTTTTTACTTTGATGGAAAGTATTAATAAGCCAGTTGTGTCCAAAGTTCTAAACCACTGTCAAGTCATCTTTATCAATAATTAGCTGACGTTTTACTCTTTATCTGCCTTCTTTCTACATCTACTTCTCAGTTGGTTTTATACTCAGATGAAGTAAGGGTGTGATTTAGTTAGTCCTTGCACCTAATCACAGTCCTAGTCACAGAGTGAAACATTTAAATTTCTACCATAAGGCATTTAAGAGACATAAAAATGCAGAATTATATAGACAACATTACCCTTTGGATACTAATGTGCTGAGTAAACTGTAATTGTTATACTCAAGGTGAGATATAGCTGGTTTGCCTCTGCATATACTAAAGAATAATCTCATTTTCAGAGTTGTGACCAAACTTGTCCCTTCATTTAAAAAAATAGCTTTATTTAGATTCCACATCTCAGAAAAAACATACAGTCTTTCTCTTTCTTACTTATTTCGCTTAGCGTATGCTTATTACCCTCCAGGTCCATCCGTGTTGTTGCAGATGGCAAAATTTCATTCTTTTTTGTGGTCAAGTGGTATTCCATTGTGTGTGTGTGTGTGTATTCCATATCTTTTTTGTTCCATTCATCCACTGATGGACATTTAGATTGCTTCTGTATCTTAGCTATAGTAAATAATGCTGCTATGACCATTGGAGTGCTTGTATCTTTTCTAATTAGTGTTTTAGATTTTTTTTGTTTCAGATGTATACCTGAGAGTGAAATTGCCGGTCAATGATAATTCTGTTTTTAGTTTGAGGAGCCTTCATGCTGTTTTCCAAAGTCCACTGTACCAACTTACATTCCTACTAACACTGTAGGAGAGTTCCCTTTTCTCCACATCCAATGTTTGTTATTTTTGTTTTTTGATTATAGCCATTCTGACAGGTTTAAGGTCCTATCTCACTGTGGTTTTGATTTGCATTTCCCTGATGATTAGTAATGTTGAGCATGTTTTCATGTGCTGTTGGCCATCCACATTTACTCTTTGGGAAAATGTCTATTCAGTTTTTCTGCTTATTTTAAAATCAGGTTGTTTGATTTTTTGGTATTGAGTTATGTGAGGTGTTTATATAGTTTAGATATTAACCCCTTATTGGTCAGATCATCTGCAAATATTTTCTCCCATTCTATAGGTTGTCTTTTCATTTTGTTGATGGTTTCCTTTGCTGTGCTAAAGCTTTTAATTTTAATTAGGTCCCTTTGTTTATTTTTGCTTCCATTTCCTTTACTTTAGGAGATGAATATAAAAAGTTATTGCTGTGCTTTGTGTCAAAGAGTGTTCTGCCTATGTTTTCCTCTAGGAGTTTTATAGAATTTGGTTTTACACTTAGGTCTTCAATTCATTTTGAGTTAAATTTTGTATACGTGTTAGGGAGTATACTAATCTCATTCTTTTACATGTAACTGTCTAGTTTTCCCAGCACCACTTGTTGAAAAGACTGTATTTTCTCCATTGTATATTCTTGCCTCCTTTGTTGTAGATTAATTGACCATAAGTGCATGGGTTTATATCTGGGCTCTCCACTCTGTTCCATTGATCTGTGTATCAGCTTTTGTGCTAGTACCATACCGTTTTGATTTCTGTAGCTTTGTAGTATACTCTGAAGTCAGGGCATATGATTCCTCAACTCTTCTTCTTTCTCAGGATTGTTTTGGGTATTTGGGATCTTTTGTGTTTCCATAAAATTTTTAAATTATTTGTTCTAGTTCTGTAAAAAATGTGAGTGGTATGTTGATAGGCATTTCCCTGACATGAATGGACCTGGAGGGTATTATACTTAGTTAAATAAGGCAGACAGTGAAAGATAAATACTGTATGTTTTCACTTATATGTGAAATCTAAAAAAGAAATAAATGTAATAAAACAGATGCACTCATAGATCCAGATCAAACTAGTGGTTGCTAGAGGGGAGAGCAGTGAGAGCAGGGGAAAATAGGTAAGGGAATTATTAAGGGCTGTAGACTACCAGTTATAAAATAAATAATTTACAAGAATGCAGTTCACAGCACAAGAAATATTGTCAGTATTTTATAACTTTGTATGCAGTGTAAGCTATAAAAATATCAAATTATTATACTACATACCTAAAACTAATATAACATTGTGAGTCAACTATAGTTTAGTTGAAAAAAAAAAAAAAGGTAAACCAGTGGGGGTGGGGGTGGAGTTGATTAGTTGATTAGTCAATTCCTAGGCAGGTTGCTAAGAGGGGTCTGGGGCTCTGGAAGAGGAGATAGGGGTCTGAAGTTCTCAAGGAGGAGAAAAGGACAAAAGTTTTTTTTCTTTAAGCCCAGAGCTGATGATTGCACAACAAAACAACTCATCTTGCTCAAGGATATATTTTTTCCTTAAACTCTGTACCAATGATTATATAATAACAATGTATCCTGCTTGAGGACATGTTTCTCCTTCTTGAGAACCTTCTGACTAATCCTGTCATCTTAAAATGGAATCTAAAAAAATGATGTTGAAGAATTTACTTACAGGGCAACAGTGGAGAAAGAGGCATAGAGAATGGACTTATGGACATGGGGAGAGGGGAGGAGAGGGTGAGATGTATGGAAAGAGTAACATGGAAACTTACATTACCATATGTTAAATAGATAGCCAACAGGAATTTGCTGCATGGCTCAGGAAACTCAAACAGGGGCTCTGTGTCAGCCTGGAGGGGTGGGATGGGGAGGGAGATGGGAGGGAGGTTCAAAAGGGAGGGGATATATGTATACCTGTGGCTGATTCATGTTGAGGTTTGACAGAAAACAGCGAAATTCTGTAAAGCAATTATCCTTCAATAAAAATAAATTAATTAGAAAATGTATGTTATAGGATTGGGTCTGGTAAGATCTTTCTATTGTTAATTCTAATCCTGTTATCTTAAAATGTATATTGTGGGAGTGGGTCTGGTAAGATCTTTATAATCTTACATTCTTTTGATTTATTGTTAATGACCAATTGAAAAGTATATAGCTCCCTTGTGAAGACTAGCAAGGGAGGCACTCTCCATCCCCCTTCCAATGTCTATGTCAGAAGCTTTCTCTGTTCCTTTTTATACTTTAATAAAACTCTGCTACACAAAAGCTCTTGAGTGATCAAGCCTGGTCCCTGGTCGTCTTCTTCTTTGGAGATCATGAATCCAACGTTGTTCAAGCTATCATTAGGGAAGGGTAGCAGGAAGACTTACAGAGAGTGCAGGGAAGTTGATCACATCCTTAGAATAAGGATAGGGAAGAGTCATATTATTGCCAAGTGCCTTTAAGGAACCCAGACAAGGCAGAGGTCAGCTGATTTATCAAATATTCATGTACCATAAAGACTGAGAAAAACATTAAATTCAGGTGAGAACTGATCAAACCTACTTCCCTATGGCAAGACTTGCTTCAGGAGAACAAAAAATTCACAAATTAAAGTGTCTTTAGCCTGAAAATAATGAGCTTGTTGAATTTAGTAGTACCAAGCAGAGAAGAAAATATTTCAGAGGAAATGATGGGTGAAGATAAGCCTGTACTCTTTCTGTATTATTTTTTTATTATAAAAAGCAATAAAACAGAAAAACAGAAAAATTAGGACCATATCGAAACATGTGTTTTCAAGAACTGCTCAAGATTATGCTTCTGTTTGGACTTCTCAGGTGGTGCTAGTGGTAAAGAAGCCACCGCCCAATGCAAGAGTCATGAGAGACGTGGGTTCAATCCCTGGTCGGGAAGATCCCCTGGAGAAGGAAGTGGGAAACTTGCCTGAATAGGAGCCATGTGGACTACAGTTCATAGAGTCTCATAGAGTCGGACATGAATGAAGCGATTTAGCACACACACACACATTTTTCTGTTCTGCCTTTCAAATTTCCAAAAATGATATTGGAAGTTTCCTTATAGATTTTGTTCATCTAGGAGAAAGTGTGCTTTTTTTTTTTCCATTTTGGTAGTAACAAAAATAACCTGTTTTATTGAGATTGCTGAGGAGGGGAAAATTTCCCTGTTTCCCCTCTTGAGTTCTTGTGGTTGGGCTAATCATAAAATTGACACAACTCAGATGAACAGGAGAAAAAGAAACAAATTTTAATTCATGTGCATGGAGATTCCATAAAAACTGGACCTAAGAAGTGGTCAAAGCAGGCAGCTTTATACACTTTAGACAAAGAAATTTCTGACAACACAAAGAACTTAGGCTTTGGGTGCTTAAGTAGTGAAGAATCTAAACAGAATTCGGGTTTGGGGTAGTCAAAGAAGTAACACAATTTGTGTATACAGGCTTCTCTGTCTGAATTCTGCATCTATGGTTCTAAGGATGCCCTTCTGCCTCCAGATTCAGGGAGAGTATCTTTCGCATGAGAGGTTTTGTTTCCTACTTTCTGGGAGCCAGAGAGTAGTGCCAGAGTATCCCTCTTGCATGGACCATTTCATTAGCAATTTTAATTCAAGATAATAAACATGCTGTTGCAGTATATTTGGGGGTGGCCTGCGCTGAGCCCCAGAAAAATATAATTGACATACAGTACAGTGTAAGTTTGGGGCTTCCCAGGTGGCGCTAGTGATAAAGAACCTGCCTGCCAGTTCAGGAGACCTAGAGATGTGGGTTCGATCCCTGGGTCAAGAAGGTCTCCTGGAGGAGGCAATGGCAACTCCAACATTCTCGCCTGGAAAAATCCCATGGACAGAGGAGTCTGGTGGGCTACAGTTCATGGGATCACAAAAGAGTCAGACACAACTGAAGCAACTTAGAACACACACACTGTATAAAGTTTAAGGTGCATAGAATAATGATTTGAGTTAAATAGATTGCAAAATGATTACCACAGTAAGTTTAGTTAACATCCGTCATCTTATACAGTTACATTTTTTTTCCTTTTGATGAGAACTTTCAGGATCTACTACTCTCTTGCTGCTGCTGCTGCTGCTGCTAAGTCACTTCAGTCGTGTCCGACTCTGTGAAACCCCATAGATGGCAGCCCACCAGTCCCCTCTGTCCCTGGGATTCTCCAGGCAAGAATACTACTCTCTTAGCAACTTTCAAATAGTTTAGGTAGTAACTTTTAATCAATTCCTATTATCAGATTTAATATTTCTTTAGTTTACAAGAAGGAGACTCTACAATAGATCATGGAGATGAGGATAACTTAGTGGATGGTGGAGCAACAAGAGAAAAGGAACTTAATAATTCTGAAAATGTACAAGGCAGTAGTGAGTTACAGTGGTTCCTACATCAGTTCAGTTCAGTTCAGTTCAGTCGCTCAGTCGTGTCCAACTCTTTGCAATCCCGTGAACCGCAGCACGCCGGGCCTCCCTGTCCATCACCAACTCCTGGAGTCCACCCAGACCCATGTCCATCGAGTTGGTGATGCCATGCAACCATCTCATCCTCTGTCGTCCCCTTCTCCTCCTGCCCTCAATCTTCCCCAGCATCAGGGTCTTTTCAAATGAGTCAGCTCTTCGCATCAGGTGGCCAAAGTATTGGAGTTTCAGCTTCAACATCAGTCCCTCCAATGAACACCCAGGACTGATCTCCTTTAGGATGGACTGGTTGGATACAGACATTCATTCTATCTTCCTGTATATATGGAACCATTTTTCTTTATCAGGATAGGTTTCCAATAGAATCAAGCCTTGAACACTTAACCCTGGTTAAGATTCTGGAATGAAAGTTAACCAACCATTAAACTTCACTTAAGTGTAGCAGGATAACAGAAAACAATCTTTTTACATTTGAATGAGTCTGGTCATTCCTGGTGTACTATACAGTCCTCTGTCTGCTTAGTAAAATTTGGTTCTGTTTTAATCACGGAACACTGAAATTTGTCTTAGCCCATAAAATTGGCAGTTAAGGGTTACATGTTTGAACTCTCAGTCAAACCATTCTGTTTCCCTGATTTTTGTATTAATCAGTTTTTGCTAATAGTTGAAGAAAGGAAGGCTTACGGGGTTCCATTTATTAAATATTATATTTTTAAAATTTCTCTAGTTATTTTAGTAAAGCAAGTTTTGGATCCAGGTTATATTTCCATGATAGGATGGATTGGTTTCCATCTGTCCAATTTTAATTTGAAGAAATAATTCCTTAAAGAGTAATTGAGAAAAATTGGCAATAAAATAGTATGTACGTTCCATGTGGATATATTCCAATTTTATTTATAAATACAAGTCCTATATGATTAATCTGACCCAGTTTGTACTTATGAAATTAAAATTTACTCAGATGAAAAAAATGCTATTAAAATATCCTTATTAAAATTTAATTGTAAAATCTGATAATACTGTCTTCTTTGCAAAATATGTGTCACTAAGATCTAGTTGGTAAATAAATAGAATGTAATTTGTGTGAAATATCAAACTGTATAATTTCTAAGAATCTGTTATAGTTGGGTGCATATAACAGGAGATATTCATTCTATAATGCCTTCACTTTTAAGAAAAAATAATTACTTTCATCTGTGTCAATAAAGATGAGAGAAGAATTACTCTGATTTTTTTTTCATTTATTTCCTTAGCAAAATTTAATAGTTCCTGAACTCTACTATGTGTATTATGAAGAGTATAATTTGCAAGAAGCAGCACTCACTGTAAGTTCTGTGTCCTGGGAAATGCCTCAGTCATGAGGAAAATGAGATTGCTAGTCACCCTATTCCTATTCCAGTACACCGGAGCTTAGAGAAGACTTCTTGTCTCACTTGGGGATTTGACATAATGACCAGAAACTGACTGGGGCTCTGTCCTAAACAGTGGGGACACCAATCTGATGGTAGGAATGAGATAAGTGTAAAGGCAAAAGTTTCCCTCACTGTCATGTCACCAGATACAGAAAAATACTTCATGTATAATAGCTTCTTAATAAGTACTTTTAGATAGATATATAGATTGATTTTATAAATACATAGTAAATAAAGTATGATAGAGACTGATAAATGTGTCCCCAATGTTTCTTCCCTTTCCCTTTTTATTTTTTATTTTTCATGGTACAAAAGTATTTAATAAGCGCCATGTTGGTAGAGAAAAACACACAACCTGTAGCTCATCCTTTAAAACCGAAAGAGCCAACTGAAAAGTTAGTAGAGATTCTTATTTTTACTTTAAAAATGAAAACAAAAAATTAAGTACACATTGGGAATTAAACTACTACATTTTTTCTTTCACCCATGTTTTCCGGCCAGTAATGTTCTATCAAACACTATAATAAGACAATGTACTGAATCTAAGTAGATGACAATAAAGCTGTTTGCTGTCTCCTACTTGTGCTAAGCTAGACCATGGAACACTATCTTGGTATGATTATTTTGACAGCCAAGAAGGAAGTACAGAGCCCCTACCCCAAACCTAAGGAGCTGATTTACACAGAAAGAGTTTTAAGCAAACCTGCACAAACACAAACATGCTCTAAGAAAAGGATATCTTTTAGACTACTTCCAGCATACATTCACTGGCGCCCAGTAAAATGGCCCACCAAGGTAGAAAGCATTTTAGCTTTCATAGCACTAACAGCTAAAAAGCACACAGCATTTAATACTTTGATCTTGAAGTGGGTAATCATGGAAGTTCCAAGATTGTATCCAGTAAGTTAGCCTGAGTATTCATCTATAAAAATATTTTTTCAAAAACACATTCCTTTCCCTTTTTGAATAGAGAAGGTCCCTCATTTCTGTCTGAACATGCCACAAGACATTGCAGCTAGGTGTATCCATATGACTGAGCTCTGACCAATGTGATGTGGGAGATATAATGTATGCTTCTTCAGGTCATGACTTTAAAGGGAAACAGCTTGCTCTTCACTGAAGATGTGGCTGTGCAATAGATCATGGAGATGAGGACAACTTAGTAGATGGTGGAGCAGCAAGAAAAAAGGATCTTGAATCCCTGATAATCTCAAGGGACAGAGGCACTACACTCCCTAAACCATGCGTAAGTCCAGGCTTTTACATGTTCAGTCGCTAAGTTGTGTCTGACTCCCTGAGACCCCGTGGACTGCAGCACACCAGGCTGCTCCGCCCTCCACTGTCTTCTAGAGTCCTGCTAATTCATGTCCATTGAGTCGGTGACGCTATCTAAACATCTCATCCTTGGCTGCCCCATTCTCCTTGTGCCTTCACTCTTTCCCAGTATCAGGGTCTTTTCCAGTGAGTTGGCTCTTCACATCAGGTGGCCAAAGTATTTTACATAGAAGAGAAAAAAGCCTTGTCTTTTTTGGTACTCTGTTTTGGTCACTGTTAAAATAGCCAAAGTGTATTCCTAGCCAACTTGTACCCTTTGTTTTTTGTTTAAAAACTGTTCCTGCCTCTCAAGTATGAAAGATCATATGACTAACTGTGTATGGTATAAAGTTAGTCTGTGTTGGACTGGATTGACTTGTGGGGAGAGCAACTTCAGCAACTTCTTTAATTGTTAAAAATGAAAATTTTATTAAAGTGATAGGAATAGACATTATTATAAAATATTAAAACTACCCTCTCATAACTCCTTCAGTTATGTCTCATTTATAGTCTTTTATCATTGAAATACTTAGATCAAAGTTAATAAAACTAAGATCAAAGTAAAATAAAATAGATGTAAGTTAAGTAAATTAGAGAAGATATTTTTGCTCTTGCAAGGAATCATATGTTCAATTTTGTGGTCAACTTGCTTTTTAAATAATATATAAACATAGTTTTTTTTTTTCCCCCTTGAATTTAACGAAATACTGCTATAGGAATTTCCCTTTTGATGTGAATTAGGTTCATTCCAGTTTAGTTCACCTGGAAGTCAGTTGAAAAATAAAGTTTCATCACTGGGATTATATGAGGTCATAATATTAACTTTTTGAGAAGTCTTAAGACTAGGTATCAGAGCAGTTAATGGAGACTAAGTTCACTGTCTGAAATTCAAATCAAGATGGTTTTATCCTTCTATACTTACATGCAATTTCAGTTCAGTTCAGTCGTTCAGTCATGTCTGACTCTTTGCAACCCCATGGACTGCAGCACTCCAGGCCTCCCTGTCCATCACCAACTCCCAGAGTTTACCCAAACTCATGACCATTGAGTCAGTGATGCCATCCAGCCATCTCATCCTCTGTTGTCCCCTTCTCCTCCTGCCCTCAATCTTTCCCAGCATCAGAGTCTTTTCAAATAAGTCAGCTCTTCGCATGAGGTGGCCAAAGTATTGGAGTTTCAGCTTCAGCATCAGTCCTTCCAATGAACACCCAGGACTGATCTCCTTTAGGATGGACTGGTTGGGTCTCCTTGCAGTCCAAGGGACTCTCAAGAGTCTTTTCCAACACCACATACAGTTTCAGTCCTTACTAAATTCACTTTTAGACAAGTTTGGCCAAAAAACCTGAATCCTAAAGCTGAACTTGTTTCAAGCAGACCTTTCACTAATTATTAGTAGCAACTATCTATAGCTTAAAAGCAAATACCACTTGCTTAGCAGCATACGGATCTCAGAAGAATAATCTCTTTAGATGCAAGAGAGAGAAAGATACTGCCTTGCTGGTATCTTAGCACTTTTGACTTCTGTTTACCTTTTTTACTGGTATTACACTAAACACAAACATTGTGGTATTAAGCTTGGCTTCCTAGCAGGCATCAGAAATATCTAACAATAATGAGCACCGTAAACAAAACTCACTTCACTAGTATCAGAGTCAAACATTTGATTACCAAAATGCTTACCTGAGAAGACAAAGTGCCCATATCAACATCTTGATATATATTCAAAAGTACAAAACTTAAAAGAACGATCAATGGCTTGTTCAAAATGTTATGTCTTGCATTTTGGTTGGTGGTATATTTTTTATTTCAAGTGAAAAAATCTCATATTGGGAAAATTAGGTAAAGCATTTTTGATTATTTATAGTCAAAATTAGATGCCAACTTTATGAGTAAAATGCTATAATTTAAATGTAATGTATGCCTTTTACTTGATTGTAAAAGATGTTTGGGCATTATATCTAATTTATGTCCATTTTGCTATTTCTTTAAATAAAAGGTATTTTATCCAAGCTTGTATTTCTACAAGTAAGGCCCCTGCAACACAGGGCCTCAATCCTATTTCTTAAAATCAAAAGGAAATCGCAAAGAGAAAGGAAGAAATTAAAGTAGGCTGAAAGTAGAAATTGCAGTTATTATAGATTTACCTCTTTTCACTGTTGACAGAATCACAATCTATGTCTCATAAACCTATTAATAATTTTAATTACTGTCATTTGAGAGTGTAACCACTAAGTGAAAAGAGCAAATATAAGAACTGAGTACTCATGAAGCATTACTCAAATGATGCACTATTTAAGAGAAGTAAATGATCAGCACTCTACAACTCCATCAAAGTGTGTCTATTCCCTTGTAGCTCAGCTGGTAAAGAATCTGCCTACAGTGTAGGAGACCCAGGTTCGATCCCTGAGTTGGGAAGGTCCCCTGGAGAAGGAAATGACAACCCACTCCAGTATCCTTCCCTGGAAAATTTCATGGACAGAGGAACCTGGTGGGCTGCAGTCCATGGGGTCGCAGAGTCAGGCATGACTGAGTGACTAACACTTACTTACTTAATGGTTTAAAAAAGATTCATGATTGTGATTCTCTTACCCTAAACATATTCCTTACCATTATCTGAACTCCTTTTAAAAACACTACACAATCTGTCAGTTCTGGGATAAAATTGTTCAAAAAAAATTATCAGTCTGTATGAGTTCTATAATATTCTCCACCTCCTTCCCAGAGAGAAGTATTTCCAGTTACTTTGACTCTTAGTTTATATAATCAAACTTGAGATATCAGAAAATAAGCTATGTCATGAAATGTAAAGCTTCCTTGGTATGTATTATCTTGTCATTACCTGTCACATTTATACATAAATAAATAACTTATAAAAGTATGAATATATATACATATAGTAAAGTGAAGTTGCTCGATCATGTCCAACTCTTTGTGACCCTATGAACTGTTGCCCACCAGGCTCCTCTGTCCATGGGAATCTCCAGGCAAGGATACTGGAGTGGGTTGCCATTTCCTCCTTCAGGGGATCTTCCTGACCCAGGGATCAAACCCATGTCTCCTGTATTGCAGGCAGATTTTTTACCATCTGAGCCACCAGGAAAGTGAGTCCAAATAGATAGGAATATTTAGGTTCCTCACAGATATGTCATATATTATACTTTTATTAAGCTGAGTACACAGAAAATATAAATTCATTCTGTGTGAAAAAAGGAATCAAATACAAATAAGAGATTTTAAATTTATTATATCAGTACTATGTTTCATGGCATAAATAACACATATATCCACCTAAACTGTAAACTTGATAAGCGTGCTCAAATTTATGTGTATTTGTTGCACATTTTTAATGTAATAATATCTAAAGTAAATTTTATTTATCCTAAAATTTGCAGATTGATATCTAACATTCTAGACCTAGAATAAATATGTGAAATAAACAGTAAAGATATAGTTAGATGTCATATGAGAGGGATGGAATGGCTGAAGAATATGTATAAGCTTTTCTAATTATAATTAGGTTCACTGGCTTACAGTATTAACTTGAAAATTAGTATGATGAAAGTTACCGTTAGTATCAAGATGCTGATCTTGTCCTATAAGTCCTTAAGAAATTAGTGCCCTGATAATGGAAGCAGCACTCAATCACAGTGGATTCACATTTCATTGTATTTCCCCTATGAAGTAGAGTGGAGTCCTTTTCCATCAATCTCTCCCAGTGGGCAGGGGAAGATAAGAATGCACAAAGCGAAAAGGTGGCTCACAAAACAAAACGAAATAAAAGCAAAAAAGACCTTAGACCCTCTGTATGCAGATAATGTGGGTGATAGATACAGAGAAATAAATCTTTGAATAAAAGTAAAATGTCAACAAATGATCTAGTTGAAAAAGAAAAGCACGCAGCCAATCTCCAATGATCTACTAAGTAGATACTGGGGACTGGACCCTATAGAATGTCTATAATACATATCTATACAGTTACATCAGAGTACTTCTTAAGGGTGTGTGTGTGTGTGTGTGTGTGTGTGTCTGCACGCGTGCGTGCACGCACTCAGTCATTCAGTCATGTCCAGCTCTTTGCAACCCTATGGACTGTAGCCCGCCAGGCTCCTCTGTCCATCGAATTCTCCAGGCAAGAATACTGGAGCCGGTTGTCATTTCCTACTCCAGGGGATCTTCCCTGACCCAGGGATCGAATCCACGTTTCTTGCATCTCCTGCATTGGCAGGCAGATTCTTTACCGCTGAGCCTCCTGGGAAGCCCTGTTCCTTAAGGATATTTGTAGATAAACATTACTAATATATCTTTCAACTCTTTGATGAAATAATGCAATATCTAGTACACAATCTATCTCACAACACTGACATTACTGTTTGTTTTTGCTACTATATTCCAGCATAGCCTCAATAAAGACTTCACATTTAATAATACTTACCAAGCCAAATAAATACTGGTAATATGTTTACATCACCTATAACTTTCTGGACCATGCCCTGCAACTTTTGTGTAAAATGATATGCAGGAAATTTATACTTTCATGTTCTTGTTTTAGATGGAGATTTTCTGCTTTTCATTTTTAATTTGGGAAAAAGAAACCAGTATCTTCAGGAAACACAATCAACATTACTGTTAAAATTCTAACAGAACAATAGCTAGGCTTTATTACATAACTTTGATCAGATGATTTGGTATTATACATTTAAAACTTCTTCTCTAAGGCAACTATAGTTTACCTTGTAAGAGATACAGAGGGAAAAAAATGTGTTTTTTCCCCTCTGTAAGGAAAATAATCTGATAGTTATAAAATATTTCTATATGCTCTATAATTCTTAGCCCAGAAAAAAGAGTACTATAAGTAAAAAAAAAAAAAAAAAGTGACATTATTGTCAAAAGTGCTGTTAGAAATGTGGATTTTTTTACTCCATTTGTTAAAATTAAAACTATATATATAAGCAATAGTTTTGGCTTCCATCCATGTTGGCTTTTAAACCATTGAAAAGATCACTGCTTCTGCCCTTATAGTATAAAAGAGCCAGAACAACTTCCAAGTTACATGACATTTCTTGAACTACCAGAAAGCTGAGGTCACTGGCCCCAAGTCCAAGGAAAGGCCATGGCATTAGGGAGATATAGGAGGTGAACACATGCCCTCACCCAGAGTAGACATGATCCAGGTACCTATAAGAAGAGTTCAGCTACAAGGACCATTGGTGAAGACCAAGTGTGGCCTGGTGAGACAGCATGAAACCCCTGAGAGCATCAGAAATTGGAAGAGTCAGTGTCTCCTTGCATGTCCTTTCTCAGCAAACCCCACCAGGTGCTTGCAGAAAAGATTGGAAAGAGCCCTGAGAGATATCCATTGCAGGGCAGGCCCAGGAGGAAAGCAACAGCCACGTGGGAGGGGCAAGAAACTCTACCAACACACTTTTCCTGGAGCTCCTGTGCAGAACAACAGCCTGTCTGTGAGGAGAGGGGCAACGGGCACTGCTGATCTTAAGGAACTGGCAAACAGTCATGACATGTGCAGTAATCGAATAGGTGTAAAAACCCTACTCATGGAGAAGAGGAATGATTCCAGAGTCAACTTATGGCTGCAGTGAGGAGAGAGGGAGGATAGCCAAGAAGCTACGTCCTTGGCACTGGAGTAAATCATACCTGCCTCTGACTCATAGTCACAACACCACCATCCCCATTGCCACGGTGAGACATTTTGAATAAGAAGTGACAACAGATTACAACTGGAATAGAACAGGAGAAGACTAAGTATACAAAGAAACTTCCTCTAAGTCATATTACGAAATGACACAATATCCCCTCGTCATGGCAGTATTTCATTAGAATTTCCGTGACTTAGTGAATGCCAGCACCTGAAGTCCTGTACTTTCCCCAGACCTGTTTGAGATTATTCTCTGGATACTGATCATTTAGCCCACTCCAGTACTCTTGCCTGGAGAATCCCAGGGATGGCGGAGCCTGGTGGGCTGCCGTCTATGGGGTCGCATAGAGTTGGACACGACTGAAGCGGCTTAGCAACAACAACTGATCATTTATTTATTGCCTTATTAGACACTAATATCCCAATTTAAAAGGAATCCCCTTGCATGTCTCTGACTATTATTTATTGTTAATGATACTCACAATTGAACTTGTTCATCACTTTAAGCTAGCAGTGGAATATACTATACTCAATATAATATGTAACTGTCATCATTTAAGACATCATGAAATAAATTCTTCACCACAAAGTCATGAATTTTATATTGCATATTCATAGTGTGTAAAAGAAACCAATCAGATCAATGTTAGTTAAAATAATTTAACTTTGATAATCTTATTTCAATATCTCTATATCCAGTTCATCACACTTACAAATTTACCATTTGCACTCATTATTGGAATGACTACCAGTGTTTTGTATAATTTTATAAAGTTGACACTAAGTAATACCAGAGTATCTATATTATTGGAGGTAATAATCTGTAAAACATTAAGAATAATTTTAATGTGGTAAATATTTGTAGAATACAAATACAATACTAATCTGTAGAACAGATTAGTAAATAATCTGTTCCCTTTAGAGATTGTCAGTTTATCAAAATCACTTTAAGATTAATCTGGGTATTTATCCAAAAGAATAGAAATCAAGATCTTGAAGGGATAATATTAAAAGCATGCCTGGGATCATTGCAGCACTGTTCACAGTAGTCAAGATGTAGAAACAACCTAAATGTCTATTGATGGATGATTGGATACAGAAAATGTGCTGTATACAACAATAGAATACTATCCTGTCTTAAAAAAGTATGAAATTATGCCATGTGCATCGACATGAATGAACCTTGAGGATGTTGTGTTAAGTAAAATAAGACAGTCACAGAAAGGCAGATACTGCACAGTTCCACTTACATTAAGTATTCAAATAGATTCATAGAGTCGAAGTGTGAAATAGTGGTCACCAGGGGCTGGAGGAAGCGGGGAATGGGAAGTTATTAACCAGTGGGCATAAAATTTCAGTTAAGCAGTATGAATAAGCTCTGGAAATTTTGCATACAATAATGCAGCTATAGTCAACATTAATAACATGTTTCTTGATGTTTGACATAAAACAACAAAATTCTGTAAAGCAATTATCCTTCAATTAAAAAAATAAATTTTAAAAAAAGTTTAAAAAATTGTTAAGAAGGTAGATCTCATGTCCTTATCATAATAATATTTTTAATACAGTATAATAAATTACAAGGGTTCTGTTACCATTTTATCTCAAAAGATATCAATCAACCCTATTAAAAAACCATCAATCTTTATTTCTCTGGTAGATGTCATAAGAGACAGCTGGGGTTTCTCAGATAAGGAAACATAAAATTCATGAGTGTATCTTACTTTATAGAAAGAGAAATTACATTCAAATGCATTAACTAAAGAAACAAAAAACTTTCTGATGTATGTCTTTCTACTCTATAATAGGTTTGGGCCTCCATTTGAAGCCTCAGAATTGCTGCCAGTAATCCTGTTCATTTCCTTGACTGATCCAAGATGAAACTCAAAAGTTATTTGTATTAGGTTGGTACAAACATAATTGCAGTTTTGGACCATGAATTTTAAGTCATTATAACTAGGCTCAAACACATCTTTATTAATCAAATAGGAACCATTATAGTCAACACATTTTTGCCAATGAGAATTAAGTTTGTTTATTCCTGTAGCATAAAAATGCATGCTTCAGAATTCAACCAGTTCTTAGAAAGCATTTTCTGCCTCCTGCTGGTGGAAAACTTTTGCCTGCAAAGAGTTGTCGAGGTAGTTGGTTGGTAAGAGCTCAGGTGAATATGGTGAATGAGGCAAAACTTTGTAGCCCAATTCATTCAACTTTTGAAGCATTGGTTTTGCGACGTGTAGTTGAGCATTGTCATGGAAAAGAATTGGGCCCATTCTGTTGACCAGCTGCTGGCATTGCAGGTTTTGGTGCGTCTCACTGATTTGAGACTGCTTTGGTGCGCCTCCTTCTCAGTTGTAGTGGTTTCACTGGGATTCAGAAAGCTGCAGTGGGTCAGGCAGGCAGCAGACCACCAAACAATGACCATAGCCTTTTTTTGATGCAAGTTTGGCTTTGGGAACTGCTCTGGAGCTTCTTCTCAGTCCAGCCACTGAGCTGGTCATCACCATTGTCCTGTAAAATCCACTTTTCATCACACGTCACAATCCAATTGAGAAATGGTTCATTGTTGTGGCATAGAGTAAGAGAAAACAACACTTCAGTGAGTTTTTTCATTTGTGGTCAGCTCATGAGGCACCCACTTACTGAGCTTTTTCACCTTTCTGATTTGCTTCAAATGCCAAACAACCATAGAATGATCAACGTTGAGTTCTGTAACTTCTCATGCAGTTGTAAGAGATCAGCTTCAGTGATTGCTCTCAATTGATCGTTGTCACCTTCCGATGGCCAGCCACTATGTTCCTCATGTTCAAGCTCTCATCGCCTTTGCAAAACTTTTCAAACCACCACTGCACTGTACGTTCATTAGCAGTTCCTGGGCCAAATGTGTTGTTGATGTTGCAAGTTGTCTCTGCTGCTTTACGACCCATTTTGAACTTGTATAGGTAAGTCACTCTGATTTGCTTTTTGTCTAACATCATTTCTATAGTCTAAAATAAATAAATATAAAATAAACAGCAAGTAGTAAGTCATTAGCAAAAAAAAAAAATGAGAAACGTGCATTAAATTGATATATACCATTTATTTAAGAATGTATTCCAATATCAAATGGCAAAGTTCAACAGTGTAAAACAGCAATCACTTTTGCACCAACCTAATAAAAGAGGAAAATCCTCACTCTTGTGAAAGCCAGAAAGCAGAATGATTGATAGCAGTTTCTTATGTCATAACTAGATTAGGATTTCTTAAACTTTACTATGTATAAAAATCACCTATGGAGCTTGCTATAAAGAAAGCCTGGTTAGTCCCACCTCCTGAGATTCTGATTCATTCAATCTGGCTGGTGTCCAGGAAGCTGCCATTTTTAGAACACAGCTTTAATTAGATGTTAAGAGATTCAGAATCTAATGATCATTGGGGCATACTTTGAAAAACAACATATTTGTGACAGGTGTTTAGAGGTTGCAGAAGGTAGTTTTTTAACTGTGCTAATAATTGGGAAATTAAAGAGAATGACATCTTCTAAAGTATTATTGAGTATTCTTTTCTTATTCTTTCTAATAAGACATATAGGTTTCAGAGACATTTCACCAAAGGTGATACTCTTTACTAAACTATTAATCAAGTCACAGAAAGAAAGAGGAATTTCCCCTTTCTTCAATATACCCAACTTAAGATGTTAACTGTATTCCTTACTAAATGTGAATTTATCAAGTTTATCGTTGCTGAATATACTACATAGTCATTAATAGCAACTATTAAGTCCTTAATATATGCTGGCCTCAGTTCTAGGTATTTGGCTTGCATCATCTCATTTAGTCATCAGAAAACCTCGTATGAGTTAAGTACTATAATTATTCCCATTTAATAAATAGTAAATTGAGATAGTAAGATTAAAACATTTGCATAAGATCACAAATATTATAAGATATATTAATTCTTTATTTTTCAGAGATATTAATAAAAACTCTCAGGTTAACTAGGATATCTACGTATCTACATAAGGCTATCTATGTAAGGCTTTTTATTTTGAAATTTGTCCTTGTAAGCTCTACATATTTCATGAATCATTGTTTTGTGAGATACTATACAGTTAATAAAAAGGGAACTTTTTTTCTAAAAAATAAGCAGTATAAAATATTATGTCTGTCATTAAATTACACATGCATTAAAATCTTGATGTAGATCTGTAAGACCCATTTGACTGAAACCTTCTTTTCCATTGTAATCAGCATTTTACTTATGATTCTTCATCATTCATAACAAAATGAGAGACCTTATGTTAATAATTTAAAGTCTATAAATTCCCTTGCAGAGTTATGAAAGAAATATGAATTTAACTTCATATTTCAAAGGTCACAAGTACATCTGGTTGAGTATACAGTTTGTGCAAAAATCCACCTCTTCTTTTTTCATTATACTACAATAATAGATGGGTTCTTCTTAAAATATTTTTGGAACACAAAACAGTAAGAGTTGATTCAAGTAAACCATGTGTCTCTACATAATCAAGCTTAAAAAATATCACTTAAACTTACAGGAACTACTTTTCACTAAAAACATACTTTGACATTTATATCATCTAAGGAGACAAAGAATAGATAAGAAGGTTATCCATTGTTTATAATATGCTTGCTTGTAATATTTGAATTAAAAAGCAAGATATTATGATGTCAAGGCAAATAAGCTCATAAAAGTAAAAATCCAGTGATGTTTGTGCCTGTAACTATTTGCCACATCTCAAAGGAGAAACATAGTTTCCTCTAAATTTACCATAAGACTCCATTAGTTTTATTATACTCTTGAAGGGTTAGATTCACTGTTCTTGCTAAGCTGTGAAATTGTAGTTCAATGTTCAGAACTTCTAAGAAAGAGCATCTTAAAAATTGAAAATAACTGAGATTTTATCAAATTCATTTAATGCCTCACTAATAATAAACATTCTGTAACATCTGTGTATTTTCTATTCTTCTTAACAATATTCTGAACAGGAAAATGAAGATGGGGTAATTTTGATGTAATATTAGGGGGAAAGACATCATGGGTTCTAACAGTGACTTTAAAAAAGCAAAAGGACAACATGGAGATTCTGAAATGTTATTTGAAAGACATTGAAAATTGTAAATCAAAGAGATTATAAACTAAAGAGTTGAAAGAATTACACTAATCTGAGATGTGTTATGATTTTTTTTCAAAGTAAAGTATGTTTTTTCCCCAAGGAAAAGTGTCTCTTTGTAACCATTTTAAAGTCTTCTTTTGGTTCAGAGCATGGCACATAATATGCCCTGAAATAATAAGTAAATGAATGAATTCATGAGAGTGCTGCCTATGTGAGATCAGCCTGATAGTGGTAGAGTTTGGAGGAAAAAAATTGGGATACTATTTGGAAACTTCAGAATGCTTATGAAATCTTTCTTTACCTCATCATCTTCATTATGAATATCATTCATATTGTACTCTTAAGCAGACAGATTCAAAAAACTACTTAAGTGAAGTGAAAATTGCTCAGTCATGTCTGACTCTTTGTGACCCCATGGACTATAGAGTCCATGGAATTCTCCAGGCCAGAATACTGGAGTGGGTAGCCTTTCCCTTCTCCAGGGGATCTTCCCAACCCAGGGATCATACCCCAGTCTCCTGCATTGGGCTGGTAAAATAGCAAATAAACTTCTTAAAATTATGTGTGTGTATGGATATTAATGTAATGTGGTAATGGATGATGCAGATCACCACACAGGCACAATTCTCATAAGTGATGTTTACATTCTACCTGGCTTGAAAGTCACACTAAAATAAACTTACTGTTGAGCATAGTTATTATCTCCAGAAAACTAGAGTCACAATGAACATTACAGGAGTGAATGAAGTGCCTGAACGTGTCCTCTTCTAGTGAAAGTGAAAGTCGCTCAGTCGTATCCAACTCTTTGCGACCCCATGGACTGTATCCATGGAATTCTCCAGGCCAAAATACTGGAGTGGGTGGCCTTTCCCTTCTTCAGGGGATCTTCCCAACCCAGGGGTCAAACCCAGGTCTCCCACGTTGCAGGCAGGTTCTTTACCAGCTGAGCCACAAGGGAAGCCCAAGAATACTGGAGTGGGTAGACTATCCCTTCTCCAGGGGATCTTCCTGACCCAGGAATCGAACCAGGGTCTCCTGAATTGCAGGCGGTTTCTTTACAAACTGAGCTATAACTTTTATTTTAAATATGAATTTAAGCTTTCATTTGAAGATCTCAGTAAAACTGGAAGAAAAAAAAAAGAATCCTTAGATGGAGAAGACAGCAACAAGAAGTAAGGGAGCCTCACCTATATTTTGGATAATGAACACTTCATCCACCTACAACAATACTGTATGCCTGGCTTTCTAATTCCATGCTTGAGAAGGAGACTTCAGAGAACTGAGGGAATACTATTGGATAGGAACGTAGTCTACATGCTGCATGCAAACTGTAGAAATTGAAATGAAGAGATTAAATGAAAAGAAATGAGAGGGAATGGGTATGTGTACACCTATGGCTGATTCATGTTGATGTTTGACAGGAAACAAAAAAAAAATTTCTGTAAAGCAGTTATCCTTCAATTAAAAAATAAATAAATATTTTAAAAAATGAAAAACCAAAATGAAGATTGTCAGATAGGATTTAAAAAACACAACCTAGGGGTCAACAGAGGATGAGATGGCTGGATGGCATTGTCAACTCAATGGACGAGTTTGAGCAAACTCCAGGAGATAGTGAAGGACAGGGAAGCCTGGCATGATGCAGTCCGTGAGATCATAAGAGTCAGACACAACTGACTGACTGAACAACAATACACTGTTTACAAGAGACACCTCTAAAATATATGGATACAGAAAAGTTGAAAGTAAATGTATAGGTTAAAAAATTTTCTGCAAATGTGGATCAAAAAGAGTTTGTGAAGTTTGTATGGAAGACAAAGTAGTCTTTAAGGAAAAATGATTACTGAAAAGAAACAGGACTATTTTACAATTTTTAAAGGTTAAATTGATGAGGAAGATACAATTCTAATTTATTAATAGTTAATTTAATTTTTTTTCTTTTTTTATAAAGAAAAGTTTAACAAAACCATCAGGATACATAGATACATATACAGTGAGGTTGGAATGTATTAACAAAACCGTCTCAATAGCACATATTTACAACCAGCAAATTGAAAATTACTAAGGATATAGAAGATATAAATAATGGTAAAAAGAAATATAATCTAATAGATCTGTATGGAATACTGTACCCAACAATTTCTGAAATCATGCTTTATAAGCACATATGCAGTATTAACAAAAATTTGTCATACATGTCTCCATATAGCAAGTCTCAAAAAATTTCAAGAGATAGAACTTATTGTAGTTTTCTGATTGCGGTGCAATTAATTCAGTCAGTTAAAAATGAATAACAAAAATAGAGGCAAAAATCTCCAAATGGTCGTTATCAGGGGTCAGAGGGAGAGTGAAAAGAGGAATTGTTTTTAATTGGGTTTAGAGTTCAGATTTGCCAGATGAAAAAGTTCTGGGGATCTGTTTTATAACAATGTGAATATATTTAACATTGAAGAACTTAAAAATGGTTAAGATGATAACTTTTGTATTTTTTACCACAGTAAAAATTTTGCGGAATAAAACTAAGTCATGAATTAAAGCTTATCAATTTTATGTGAGAAAAGGAAGGCTGGATATCTTTAAAAAATCTATTGACAAATCTAAGGTCTTAAAGATTTACCCATATATTTTCTGATAAGACATTCACAACTTGAGTTAGTGCATTTAGATCTTTGTTCCATTGTAAATTAATTTTTGTGTATACTTGTACATAGTGTGATCTGTAGTTCCAACTTCATTTCTTTTCATGTGGCTATCCAGTTGTTTCAGTACTATTTGTTGAAAAGTATTCTTTCCCTTACCAAATGATCTTGGCAGTATTGTCAAAAATAAACTTATGTGTGGATTTATTTCTGGACTATTAATTCTATTCTGTTGGTCAATAGGTCTATTCTTATGACAGTATGAAGCCGTTTTTGTTATTGTAGCTTTGTAGTAAGTTTTAAAGTCCAGGAGTGTGAGTCCTCCAAATTTTTTCTTTTCCAAATAATTTTGGATATTTAGGATCACTTATGAATTCCATATGAATTTTAGGATCAAGTTTTCCATTTCTGGGAAAAAAATAATTGAGATTTTATAGAAATTGCAAAGAATATGAAGATAACTTTAGGAACTATGGCTGTCTGAATAATGTTAAGTTTTCAGTCTGTGAACAGGGGATGTCTTTCAATTTGCTTAGGTCTTTAATTTCTTTAAGCTATATTTTATAGTCTTCTGTTTATAAGTCTTATACCTCCTTGACTAAATTTATTTCTAAGTACTATATTTTGGAGGATGCTGTTGTCAAAAGAATTTTGTTACCTTCCTTTTGTATAGAAATGCAACTGAGCTTCTACAGACTGGTCTTATATCCTACAACTTCACTGAATTCACTTATTAGCTCTAACAGGTTTTTTTTTAATGTACACTCTACAGGATTTTCTATGCATATGGCTATATCATCTGTGAATAAGAATAGTTTTCCTGCTTCCTTTCCAACTTGGATGCCTCTAATTACTTTTTCTTTCCTAATTGCTCTGTGTAGGACTTACAGTGTAATATTGAATAGAAGTGGTAAGGTGAACGTCCTCATCTTGTTCTTGATCCTAAAGGAGAAGCTTCCACCATTAATGATTGTTCATTAAGTATGATGTCCATAGTGTTCATGGGGTTCTCAAGGCAAGAGTACTGAAATGGCTTGCCATTCCCTTCTCCAGTGGACCGCGTTTTGTCAGAACACTCCACCATGTCCTGTCCATCGTGGGTGGCCCTACACAGCATGGCTTATAGTTTCATTGAGTTAGACAAGGCTGTGGTCCATGTGATCAGATTGGTTAGTTTTCTGTGATTGTGGTTTTCATTCTATCTGCCCTCTGATGGAGAAGGATAAGAGGCTTATGGAAGCTTCCTGATGGGAGAGACTGACTCAGGGGGAAACTGGGTCTTGTTCTGATGGGCAGGGCCATGCTCATTAGATCTTTAATCCAATTTTCTGTTGAAGGGCCGGCTGTGTTCCCTCCCTATCATTTGACCTGAGGCTAAACTTTGGTGGAGGTATTGAAGATAATGGCAACCTCCTTAAAAGGTCGCATGCATGCACTGCAGCACACAGTGCCCCCAACCTTGCTGCAGGCCACCGCCCACCCACGCCTCTGCTAGAGACTCCTGGACACTCACGGGCAAGTCAGTGTCAGTCTCTTGTGGGGTCACTGCTCCTTTCTCCTGGGTCCTGATGCGCACAAGGTTTTGTTTGTGCCCTCCAAGAGTCTGTTTCCCCAGTCCTGTGTAGTTCTGGTGGCTCTATGGTGGGGTTAATGGCAACCTCCTCCAAAAGGCCTTATGCCATACCCAGATCCCCTGCTGCTGCAGCAGTCCACTGCTGACCTGTACCTCCACAGGAGACACTCAAACACAGTTCTGTCTCAGTCTCTGTGGGGTTAGCTGTACACTTTTCATAAATGTACTTTATCATTTTGAGGAAATTCCCTTCTATTCCTTGCTTGTGGACATTTTCTTTTTATTTTTTAATCAAGAAAGAGTGTTCAGTTTAGTCTAATAAGTTTTCTGCATCAATCTAGAACATCGTGGGTTATTTTTTCCCCTTTATTCCACTAATATAGCTCCAGTGTAGAAGAGATGAACATCTGTGAAGTAAGATGAGAAATATGATTTAATAATTGAATCTACTAACATGGAAATCATAGTTAGCTTAACAGTGGTTGGTTTGGTGAAATGTAACAATAAATCCCAACAGGATCCAGGCTCAATAGGAAATGAAAGATGAAAAATTGGAGTTCTCAACTCTTGTAGTCTCCTCAATTCTTTTGAGGAACTTTGCAATAAATGAGGGATTAGGAAATGGGGAGGTATCTTGAAGGAGACATAAGAATATATGAGGCTTTGAATATAAGAGGCTTTTTTTTAAGATAGGAGAAGTTATAGCATTTTATATGCAAATAAGAATGATTTAAAAGAGAAGAAATTAATAAAGCTAGTGTTTAAAAAGGAGAATCACTGGAGCCAGTAAGGATGGTATCTAGTGGACAGGTCGAGAGAATGACCTAAACAAAAGTTCTGACAGTTCCTCCATCATAAAAGGAAAAAGATACACCATATAGTTACAGGTGCATGTGTCTGGGTAATTGAGTTGGTGAGGGTTTTTAGATGTTCTCATTTGATTACCTCTATATTCTCAGTTAACTTTGAACTCTCAACTCGAGATTGGGGATGTGGGAAGAGGTTTTAGCTGTATGGGGACAGAGGAGAAGGTGTGAAATGGTCCGAGGGAGAAAGCTCAGGAAATGTGATATGACTGTAAGGTGTCATTTGAGACCCAATATATATGATATTGGGCTTCTGTGGCAGTCTTCCCAGGTGGCACAGTGGCCAAGAATCTGCCTACCAATGTAGGAGATGCAAGAGACACAGGTTTGATTCCTGGGTCAGGAAGATTCCCTGGAGGAGGAAATGGTAACCCGCTCCAGTATTCTTGCCTGAAAAGTTCCATAGACAGAGGAGCCTGGCAGGCTACAGTGCATAGGGTCACTAAAGGGTCAGACACAACTGAGCAACTGAGCACACACATATGCTATAATACATTCAAATATATACTATATATTATGCATGTAAAGTTATATATGTAAATTATACATATATACATATAGAGAAAGTATGTGTATATTTAATTATATAATTATTAATGGTTCTAAATTATATGTATATAAGTTTGCTAATGTACCCATGAATTTAGCGCTTGGTACAAAACGAATGTCTCACCATTTGCCCTTTTCCTTATATCAGTTTTCCTTGTGATAGAATTTGTGGTGAGTATCAGCATGTTATTTACATGCAATGAAAAGATAAATATAACTCAATGATGACTGTGTCTACTTCTAACAAGGAGATAGGGGTCCCAGTACCTGCTCAGTTGCTACAGAAAGGGACATCCATTTTAGATACCATAATTCTGGAAGAATACATAGGAACAAAAATCATGAGTGCTTGTGCCCAGTCAAAGGAGGGAAATCTTGAGAATGCATGTTTTAAAAATAAAATGTATTCTTTATTTCCGTTGTATGAGATAACTACAAAAATGTGAAACTAATCCATTCTATAAGATTAAATTAACTTGCTCACAGGACTGGTGACAGTAGAATTTTTTTCTTTGTGTGAATTCTTAGATATGACACAAAAAGTCAAACCTCTATCATATAAACCCCAGCTTACCAACACATGTGGGTTAAAGTCTTGCCATTCTAAATCACAGAGTTTTATGATATTTTTAAAAGGTTCTTTTGCAGCACATTTGTAGCACTAACTGAGGAGACACTGGACATGATCTTATTATTGACATACCTACAGTATTCCACACACAGTGCTCATCAATAGAGGCCTGATGACTAAATGAATGAACAATTAAAAAATTAAAACTTAGCTTTCACATTTAACACCAATTGTGATTATAGGAATCACATTTCTAATATAAACAATGCCCTTGAAATGTATCCCAGCTACAGTGTTCCTTAATTGAATATTATTCATGTCCATTAAATAAATATCTGAGTTAGAAAATGTTACTCCATTTTACCTGATAATTTTATACATATATTACTGGTTAACTTTTTTTTTTAATTTAAAAACATTTATATTGAGCTTGTATGTTAGATATTCTTCTAAGGACCTTAAAAATACTGATTTCATCCTCATAGAACTGTGTTAGGTATTATCATTTTTATTTTAAATATAATTAAATTGAGGCTCGTAAGTTTAAGCAGTCTGTCTAAAGAAATCAGATATTTAGTAGTGAAGCTGCATTTAAATGCAGGCAGTCTGGCTTCAGGACCTGGGCTCTTACCCAATAAACAATACTGTTATAAATAAAATATAACAGTTAAAATGGATAACTAATAAAATAAAAATTGAAAATATTTGTATATCACTCAGAATTATCTTAATTAACACTCTTCAGTGTCAGGGAGCATACACTGAAAAGGAGATTAGTTTCCAGAAAGTGTATTAAGAAGTGCTTTCAGAAGCAGTACGGGAAGAGAATGAAACAGGATTAAGCATAGGGTGGGCTGTGATTCAATCACACACAAAAAAAGTCTTAGCTGACCTCATGTGAAGAAGCTCTGAACCCAGAAACTCTTCAAAGTAGTCCTAAATTGATGTATTGAAATCAAGATTTTATATCCTTGCATCAACCAGTCATTGGATACAGTCTGCCTTGCAGAAAAATGTCCTAACCTTGCACAAGGCTGCTGTCTTCAATCCAAGGCAATTCTCTAAAAGCTCTAACAACTGCAAGCTCTCTCTCAAGGGGCAGTACTTCCATGAGCTGGGTTTCAATTTTGAGGAGTTATCTGGGTAGTACATAATAGCCTCTGCCACAGGTATAGGAAATACAGTTTGGGTAGCATTGGCCTAAGCCATGATCTTTTAGAACTCATTACATCACACCAGGTCAAGAACAATCTATATTTTGTAACTACCCTTTTTACACAAGGGTAGTGAGTTGGAGGGATTTCGAGGCAGATCAAGGAAAAGGATCTGATCACTTGGTGGCAGTAGCATATAAGGAGCTGTATTCAGGCAGCACTTTGATAGGTTGCATTCCAGGGGATGTTCCTTCTTGCAGGAGACCTTCCAGAGGCTGAGTGCAAGGGCTTCCCCAGAAGGAGAAAAGGGCATGGGGTAGATGGGAAATCAGGTTTATGTGTGTAGATGATGTTGATTGCCCAGCAGCAAGGTGGGGAGTCTTGCAGTCAGAGAACTCTGAAGGGCAGCAGAGGGGTCTTTCAGAGCTACAGATCTTCTCTTGTCCAGATAGAGAAGATGTTGGGTGTAGTTTTGTGGAGGTATGCAAAACTGGAAAACTCTAAATGGTGACAATCTGCTTTATCTGTGCTATTTTTAAAATAATAATGTATAAAAATTAAGTTTGGTACTGATAGGCTTTTGAGCTAATGATCTTTGCCTACTGTAAGGAAATAAACAATGTAGAACCAAGGTACATAAGCCATCTTTGGCTCATTTATGTAATATCTCTATAGCCCACATCGAGGTACTGAAGCCTATATACCAAGACAACCATATTTAGAACATTCAATTTAGTAGGATGCAATTCCTGTATTTTGAAGCTTAATATGAAAATATGGCCTATGTAATGACATCAGAATAGTTTTAAAAACCATCAAATGCTGCAAATGAATATACCATGTGGCTGGAGTTTTATTTTCTTATAAAGTATAAATTTTGCTGTGTATCCATATGATCTACTTTATTGATTTGGTGTTTCATCTACTAGAGCCTTCAGTCCTGTCCCACTCTTTGGGACCCCATGAACTGTAGTCCGCCAGGCTTCTCTGTCCAGATCTCCTGGAGGAGGGCATGGCAACCCATTCCAGTATTCTTGTCTGGAGAATCCCATGGACAGAGCCTGGTGGGCTGCCAGCCATAGGGTTGTGAAGAGTCAGACATGACTGAAGCGACTGAGCGCAGCACTACTAGTGCCTTATTGAAGTGTTAAAAGTGAAAGTGAAGTCGCTCAGTCATGTCCAACTCTTGGCGACCCCACGGACTATAGTCTACCAGGCTCCTCCATCCATGGGATTTTCCAGGCAAGAATACTAGAGTGGGTCGCCATTTCTTTCTCCAGGAGATCTTCCCAACCCAGGGATTGAACCCGGGTCTCCTGTATTGTAGGCAGACGCTTTACCTTCTGAGCCACCAGGGAAGTCCATTGAAGTTTTAAAGTATCATAATCTTAGTGTGTTTTTATCTTTCATTTTCTCCTTGTATCTCCTGTGGTGGTTGTGTTTTTCGTGCCTGATTATTCATAACTATTACATATATAATTTGGTTGGGACCTTAGCATTTCCAAGTGTCCTGCTTTCCCATGAAAAATGCTTTTGGTTCATATTATACTTTACTTGATATAGTTGGTGGCTTAGTCACTAAGTCATGTCCTAGTCTTTTCCGACCCCATGGACTGTAGCCCGCCGGGTTGCTCTGTCCATGGAATTCTCCAGGCAAGAGTACTGGAGTGGTTTGCCATGCCCTTCTCCAGGGGATCTTCCCAACCCAGGGATTGAACCCGGATCTCTAACATTGGCAGGCGGGTTCTTTACCACTGAGCCACCAGGGAAGCTCACTTTATTTGATATCAGGTATTAAATTTTTATTGCTTATTGTTTCCTTTTGGCTGGTGCACCTTGACATATTTCTTTATTTTAGCATTTTTTAATCACTTTGTTTAATACAGAATATGCTTGTATCTTAGGTTGTAAGTCAAAATCAATATTATATTTAATAGATGTGTTAGACCCATGTAGTTTCTCACAGAGTTGAATTTGAACATTTTTTTGATGCCTGGTCAATTGCTCCTTGTACCTCTACCAATGGCTTCTGACCCTGGATTCTTAGAACCCAGGAACCCTGGGGATACTTGAAGGAAGAAATAGGAGCATTATTTTAAAAGCTCAAGTAGATATCCCTTACCTGTTTCCCCATAAAAAGGCCATGCAGGTAAATGAAAAGTTGAAGTATGTTAGCTGGAATTACAGAAACTCAGTAAGGAACATAACTCCCTTACTCTTGATGGAAATTATATTGAATGATTTCAAATCTGAATAAGAATAGGTGAATGGGTATTACTCAGTAAACAGCTTCTTTGAAAGCCAGCCTCTTTCAGAACACCAGGAAAAATCAAGATAAAGTCGTTTTGGTTGGAAAGGGGTTGTGAACTGTTCAACTGAAATGTGAATACTATTTTATACATTTTATTTTTACTGTCACAAAGAAATATAACATAAAATTTGCTGTTTATCCACTTTTTAATGTAAAATTCAGTGGCATTAATTGGATTAATTAATTAGTGTTACATACCTATCACTGTTTTCACCTCAAACATAAATTATGTAACCACTAATCAATAATTCTGATTCCCCCTTCCATTCAGCTCCTGGTAACCTCTAATCTACATTCTCATTGTATGCTTTTTTTTCTTTTTCAGGTATTTCATATAACGAATCATATAATATTGGGCTGGCCAAAAGTTCCTTTGAGTTTTTCTGTAACGTCTTACAAAAAACCCAACCAAACTTTTTGGCCAACCCAATAATTTATATCTTGGCTTACTTATATCACTTAGCATAATATTTTCAATATTTTTCCACATTATAGCATGTATCAGAACTTCATTTTTTATTATTAGAGCTAAATAATATTTCATTGTGTGTGTATATCACATTTGTTTATCCTTTTATCTGTGGATGAGCACTTAGGGTTTTTCTACCTTTGCCTGTTATGAATGATGGTATAATGAACAATGACACATATTATCTGAGTGTTTTTAGTTATTTTATTTTGGGTCATATAGAAATGCCTGTTTAACTTTTAAGTATGTAAACTGTTAGAACATTTTTTAGTTGGGTTGTTTGTCTTTTTGTTGTTGAGTTGTAAGATTATATACATATTATAAGGCTATATATAGGGGCTTCCCAGGTGGGACAGTGGCACAGAATCTGCCTGCCAATGCAGGAGACTCAAGTTCGATCCCTGGGTAAGGAAGGAAGGAAATGGAGGAGGAAATGGCAATCCACTCCGGTATTCTTGTCTGGAAAATTCCATGAACAGAGGAACTTGGTGGGCTTGGCTCATGGGGTCCCAAAGAGTTGGACATGACTGAGCAACTGAGCTCACACACACAGACACACACACACATGATTATATACATACAAACACACCAACATATATGTTTTAGATATGAAAACTTTAGCCAATACCTGACTTATAAGAACTTTGTCGCATTTTGTGGCTTTTTTTCATTTTCTTAATAATGTATTTAGAGGGACAAAAGCTTTTAAATTTAAGGAAGTTTGATTTTCACTTTTTTATCTTGTGTATCATGCAAATTTCAAAAATACTTCAACAGATACAATGACAGAACTTTAGTTAGCAATGTTATTGGAATTCTGAAGTTGCACAGAACTAATAGTGAATGCTTTGTTATACTTTTAATTGATGTTCAAATCATGACTTTTCCAGTGCCAGGTTATTTCTTTGGGCCCTAAGGGCCTATGTCACTGTGAATCAGCATGATTGACATGCCATAATTAAGCACAAAATATGACAAATAACTGTCACTCATTTTTACGGAACAAATTATAGTATTTTTCTCTATCCTGCTGACTTCATAAATGGGGATACAATTAAAAACCCAGGAAGGCAATTACAGAGAAACATAAAGTATGTAGTTGTGATGGCAGTATTAGCTAGCTTAAGAGTAATAGCTTGTGCTCTGATTGGCATTGGCATCCTGTACATTATATCCGTTAAAATCAGACTAGCAATTAAAATGTAAGAAAATAGGTTTGACAGCATAGCCTAATGCCCACTAGTTACACAGATGACTCAATGTGTAACTTCCTGGCATTTGATAATTGCTGAGATTATTTATGGTAATCACATCAGAGATTATCATAAATAAATAATGTATTTTTATTGTAAAATAATTAGCCTCCAACTAATAAAAATAAATGGAAAAAAATAATGTATTTTGAGCACTCATGGTTAGCTATATTATCAATAATTATTATATGGCTATTATAAACAAAGTTCTGTGCTGTCTACCCAGTCTGTTTTGGAGCCTGTTAAGTATGCACACCCTTATAGCTTCATGCATGCACACACACACATACTCCTCACTAAGAACATATTTGAGTAGCTTATGATGAAATGAGGTTTATGCACATAAATGATTACACTTCATGATCATCTGAGAACAAGAAGCTTTGAAAGCATTCTGTCATGCTTCAGTGCTACTTCTAGCTTGAAAGTGAAATTCTTCAAATAGATAATCAGGGAAATAAGTATTTGGTTGTGTCTTGGTACATTCTTGAGTCTCCATCCAGCCACCCCCTCCCATTCACGTTTAGTAGTTGGTAGGCATTAAGACATGTATGGAGAAGGCAATGGCACCCCACTCCAGTACTCTTGCCTGGAAACTCCCGTGGACAGAGGAGCCTGGTAGGCTGCAGTCCATGGGGTCATCAAGAGTCAGACATGACTGAGCGACTTCACTTTGACTTTTCACTTTCATGCATTGGAGAAGGAAATGGCAACCCACTCCAGTGTTCTTGCCTGGAGAATCCCAGGGACGGGGGAGCCTGGTGGGCTGCCGTCTATGGGGTCACACAGAGTCGGACACGACTGAAGTGACTTGACAGCAGCAGCAAGACATGTATGGACCCCTGAAACATAATCTTTTCTGTATGTTGCCTTCCATAATGCCAAACTGAAAGTTCTTTCAAGGGCTCGCTGTGTTTCTTTTGCTTTAGTTTATACATGTCCTTGTTTGGAGTCTTTTGTTCCTACACTGAGTGAGACAGAAAAAAGAGTCCAAAAGAAGTTGAGAGCTGTAGTCCGCTCCTGTTGGTTTCACGTGCCACGGGCAGGATACTTCTGCAGTCAGCAGTCAGAAGTTTTCAAATAATAAACCTATGGTGCTGGTTGGCTCCTATATCGATTTATTTATGCCTCATCTCTTACAAAACCTTTGAAAGGTATCACAAAGATATAAAACACAAGAAAACATGAATTACAAGTAATTCTTTTAGGAAACAAGATTAGAGACATCTCCTGCAGTCAGGGATGTGATATAGTATGGTTACATCACTTGCTCTGGATAAGGCAAAATGTCTTTCTAGAAGCTAGTGTATAAAGGAAAAATGAAAAGTGGCACAGTCATGCTCTATGCAATAAAAAACATTTAATTGCTTAAAAGAGTCAACTGTTCTTCCTGATGCTAACATCCAAAAGCCATTTCTCTCTATATTTTTGTTAAAAAGACTGGAACGTCCTTACCTAAACATCAAGATGAGTTCTTTAAAATATTTCTGTTTCATCTGACATTGTTGGTAAATGACATCACAACGCAATAATCACAGCCTTACTGTGGTTGGAAGAGGACATAGTAGATTTTAGGTACAGGGCTTTTGGCTCAGTTGATTTAATTATCAAGTAGATTTTAGAGCACCTAGAGGAATAGACAGGTTGCAAAGCTTTCCTCTAATCATTTACTAGTATTCTTCAGAAGATGCTTTAGGTTTTTTTGTGTACCTAGGCGAACAGTTAGTGAGATACTTTTCTGTTTACTGAGGGGTCATGTGCAAAGTGATTCAGAGACCCAGCTTTGCAGTCTTGGGTTTTTATGCCAGCAACATCACTCAGTAGCTCTGTGATCTCGATCAAATTGCTAAGCCTCACTATGCTTCGGCTTTCATATCTTTAAAAATAGATACTGCCTGTTTCAGAGGGTTCCTGCCCTGGGTAAGCTGAGCAGGCTTTGACATCCAGAGAAAGCTTCTAGTAAAAGAGTTGTGGTTGTTGGAGTTGGAAGATGGCCCAGATAAATCCCATCCTGGAAACCAAAAATGTCCTGGGATAAAAATAAAGGGTTCTGCAGAATGCCCATCATAATTCACGGTTTAAATAGTATCTGTTGTATATCACCTAAGTTATAGCAGTTCAGTTACAAGTAAACAATATATACCATAACTAATAGTTGAGTTAAAGGTTGATGATCTTCATGTGGAAATTGAAGAGCATCACAAGAATTTATGTGTAAGGAAAAGGCAACCCACCCCACTCAGGAAGTTCTTATGAATGGGGTCAAAATTCTCCTTAGGACATAGTTGTGAGCCTGCTTTAATGGATAGACCAGTGTGTAACCAATGTCTCCACTTTCTGTTCCAAAAGAACAGCCAGGAAAATTTTTAACATGCAGTTTTTTGTTGATCTTGGTAAAATCAGCGTAACATAAAATTAATGATTTTTAAAGTGTACAGATATTTAGCACATTCACAATGTAGTACAACCACCATCTCTATCTAACTCCAAAACTATCATTTCTACAAAAGGAAATCTTGTACCCATTAAGTTGTTACTCCTTAAGGCCCTTTCCTCTAGCTTCTGACAACCACCACTATGCTTTCTGTACTGTGGATTTACCTCTTCTTGACAATTCATATAAATGGAATCATACAATAGCTGATATTTTATGTCTGCCTTCTTTCATGTAATGTTTCCAAGATACATTTACATTGTTGAGTTCGTCAGTTGTTCTTTTCCTTTATGATTTTGCAAAGTAATGTCACAGTTTATGTATTTATCTATTGATGAGTATTTGGATGGTTTCCACCTTTTGACTGTTGTGACTGTGCTACAATGAACATTTGTATCAAGTATTTATTTGTGCATCCTTTTTCAGTTATTTTGTATTTAAACCTAGAGGTTGGAATACTTGGTTCATATGGGGTTCTGTGTTTCACTTTATAAGAACAGTTAAACTATTTTCCAGAGTGGCTGCTCCATTGGACTTTGCCACCATCTATTGACAAGGATTCCAGTCTCTCCCCATCCTCACCAATACTTGTTATTTTCTTTTCTTTTCTTTTAATTTCAAAAAATGGCATATCAATGTGGTTTTGATTTGCATTTCCCTAATGACAATTCAAAAAGTTGGCCTAAAGCTCAACATTCGGAAAACTAAGATCATGGCATCTGGTCCCATCACTTCATGGGAAATAGATGGGGAAACAGTGGAAGCAGTGTCAGACTTTATTTTGGGGGGCTCCAAAATCACTGCAGATGGTGATTGCAGCCATGAAATTAAAAGGCACTTACTCCTTGGAAGAAAAGTTATGACCAACCTAGATAGCATATTAAAAAGCAGAGACATTACTTTGCCAACAAAGGTCCGTCTAGTCAAGGCTATGGTTTTTCCAGTGGTCATGTATGGATGTGAGAGTTGGATTATAAAGAAGGCTGAATGCCAAAAAATTGATGCTTTTGAACTGTGGTGTCGGAGAAGACTCTTGAGAGTCCCTTGGACTGCAAGGAGATCCAACCAGTCCATCCTCAAGGAGATCGGTCCTGGGTGTTCTTTGGAAGGACTGATGCTGAAGCTGAAACTCCAATACTTTGGCCACCTCATGCAAAGAGTTGACTCATTGGAAAAGACCCTGATGCTGGGAGGGATTGGGGGCAGGAGAAGGGGACAACAGAGGATGAGATGGCTGGATGGCATCACCAACTCGATGGAAATGAGTTTGAGTAAACTCTGGGAGCTGGTGATGGACAGGGAGGCCTGGTGTGCTGCGATTCATGGGACACGACTGAGCGACTGAACTGAACTGAATGACAATTCACATCAATCATCTTTCCTTTGCTTGCTGGCCCATTTGTATATCTTGATTTGCAAATATTTTCTTCCATTCTTTAGACTGCCTTTTCACCTTCTTGATAATCTTATCTTATGGCACACATTTAAAAAAAAATGTTAAGATCCAATTTATCTCTTTCTTATTTTACTCTTCTCTAGTAATCCATTACCAAATCTATAGTCACTAGGGTTTCTTTTGATATTTTTATATTGTTAGCTAGCTCTGATACTTAGGGTATTGGTTTATTTTGAGTAATTTTTCATATATACTATGAGGTAGAGTCCCACATTCTAATTCTATTGCATGTAGATAGCGTTTTTTGTTTTTATTCCCCCAGCACCATTTGTTGAAAAGACAACCTCTTCCCACATTGAATGGTAAATCTCTCTCTTTCTTCCCCAAATGGCCTATGTGCATCTTTCCCATTTACCTCCTCATGCTCTTCTTTTGCTTTTAGTGCTTTTCCCTACATTTTTCATCTGCCAAACTTTAGTCATCCTGTCTTCAGGTGCATAGCATCTCTAGCCAGATCTTCTATGAATCTGCTAAGCCTGGGATGATTGCATCCCTTCTTTGAACTATGTGGCAGCTTATACACACCTTTATTGCATTAATTCTCTCACAGTTATTGTTGTTAATGTCTGTCTTCCCCACTGTATTATGAGATCTTTGAAGGTGGAGTTTTTGTCTTAGGCATTTATATGGCAAATAGGACAGGGCTTCTCTACTAGATGACTGGACCATGAATAAAGTATTATGGATATCTAGTACTTAGATTTAGCAAAATAGAAATAAAGTGAAAAAGATTCCTTAACTCTCACAGGGCAATATTTCTGGGACAGCTGATAAAAGTGGAATTAGCCAAGATGTCAGAAAGATAAAAGATTTTAGAGAAATAAGGAATCTAAAAGTTTGATAATAAGTTTGCAACTCAAAGAATTCTCCTTTCTTGGAAAAATACTGGTGTTGGGGGAGGGGAGCAGCAGGGCATGATAGATGCAGTATCTGAAATTCTGTGAGATCACTCACATCCACAAATCTCCCTCTTGCTGATATATCATGAATCTTACTATCAACCTGCCACTAGCAGAGATTCTGTGATTTCTGTACCATCTAAACGCACATTCATATCGTCTGTTGAGAGACAGCAAAAGAAAGCATAATCTTATCATGCAATAACATTAAAACATTTCCAAACATTTAAATGAAAGTTGCTCATTTAGTACCTTTTGTAATGAGTACATTTGGCATATGTTTTCAGCATTTTTATTCTTCCTGTCAGTCATGTTTCCCTATAACCTTTTGACAATGCAGGATGCATTATGAGATTTGGTCACCAAAGAATATGAACACAAGATATGTAGATGGTGCCTAAAGAAAAAACAAAAGACAGAAACAGTAAGTTATTAGAGAGTGGGGGATATAATTACCAAAAAACAGTAAGAAGGATCTTCTTCATGTAGAAGAGAAAGAGAAAGAAGCTATCAGGGATCGGAGTCTTTCTTTGCTCCCATTCCTTTTATTGAATTTCAGAGGTAGAAGGAGAATGAGTAGATTAGATAAACAAGATAATCATTGCAGAAAAACAGACCTCAGAGGCAATTTTGTGTCACATTGAGTTTGCAAATCTGGGTAAGGAGCACCTCACGTTGAGCACCCTGTGGACACATGGTACCCACATCAGAGTAAAAGTGTGAGAAGTGGAATGTCAGGAAGAAGGAATGAGAAATAGAACCAAAGAGTCTCCTGTGGCAACCATGTGCAATTAATCCTTGAATTCCTTATTGCCATATTGAGGTTATATAAAATAGCTGATAGGGGCTTCCTGGAGGTACAGTGGTTAGGAATCCAGCAGTCAATGCAGGGGACATGGGTTCGATCCCTGCTCTAAGAGGGTCCCACATGCTGCAGGACAGCTGAACTCCTGGGCCACAACTACTGAAACAGGCGCACCTAGAGCCCATGCTTTGCAACAGGAGAAGCCACTGCAATGAGAAAGCCCAGAGTACCACAACTACAGAGTAGCCCCTGCTCGCCATAACTAGAGAAAGCCTGCACGCAGCAATGAAGACCCAGTGCAGCCAGAAAATAAAACTAAATTAATAAAATAAATAAATCTTAAAAAATAAAAATTAATGGCATAAACTAGAGATACCATGAGGAGATCAACAGAGTGGGTCATAGAGCCGATCTGTTTGAAAGCTACTGGGCCAGATCATGCCTATTCTGTTACTCCAATGGGCCTTATAATCAACCTCATGGAATTTCTCATGCTGAGATAAAGCCTGGGCAGCCCTCAGAACTTGTCTGTGAGAGAATTGCTCAAGCCTTTCACTAGCCTTGAAATTAAAGAGAGAAGACCACCAAGGACCCAGAGAATAGTAAGAGGATTCAACTGTGAATCCAGAGATACCCTCCCATCACCAGAAAAACACTCCAGCATCTCACTGTTCATTCCTACCCACACCACTAAATGAAGACAAAGGGAGGGAGAACTCTGAGAGTCTGAACATTTTCCCTAGAGACAGTAAGTTTACTTTAAATAAACTTTTCAACTGTAAAAACATCAGTATAGTTTTGATTGGCAAGTTTACTGGTTTTTTTTTCTCACCATGGAGTAGAAAGTAGGTCAAAACAATTGTGGGAAATTAAAAAAGCCAAACTATTTCTTAATTTATTTTTAATGTTAACATATTGATCAAACTGCATTTTCGTAAATTTCACATCCCTGTAACGCTTTATTAAGTGTTTGTTCTCTTTGTTAAAAGTCTCCCCCAGTGCATCTAAAACATTTAAGGTAGTAAATCATATTTGTTTACCATCACTTTTATATATATAACACTAAGCATGCATTTATAAAGTATCATGTATGAGTGACATGTCTACCATCAAGAGAATAAGGAAGGAGCTGTCACACAAGTGCCCATGAGTCAAATCCAGCCCACTGCTTGTTTTTGTAAATAAAATTTTATTGGAATGTAACCATGGTCATCTGTTTAAATATTGTCTATGTCTGCTTTTGGACCAAAACAGTAGAGTGCTTGCAACAGAGACCATATGAGCTGCAAAGCCAAAAATATTTACTCTCTGCCCCTTTACAGATAAAGTTTGTTGAGCCCTGGCATAAGGAATCAGTCATTGCAGATATTTGACATATTTCTACTTTATTACAGTACCAACAGTCTGTTTCTGTGGTGTCTATTTGTTAAAGGGCTTAGATCACAAATATGTTAAGATATTTTTAGAAGCATACTGAGTATCTGCATAATTATGTAAAGACTTCGGTTTAATTAGTTAACAAACAGTTGCTTATTGTTTGGCCATTTTACAAAATAGATCCCGAATAACAGAAACCACATAACTTGAAACCATCACAATGAGACAAGCTACAAAAAAAGAAAGTCATGTTTTCTTGTTTCCCCAAGTGGCCTGGTGTAATGGAGTTTTTCTGTGCTTCTCTGCTAAGACACATTCTGCTGTTGAACACAGTAAACAGTAAAACACTAATATCTGATACCCTAGCCATTGCTTTAATTATCCACTTGGGTGTAGAAAGGAAAATTAAAAAGTAACCCAGTGAGCGTGTCCATTTAAAAAAACTTTTTTTTTAAAGCCTATTTTAATTGCAGTCCTCTAAAGGAGAGGCAGTAAAATCTTTAAAGCTTCAGTGCCATTGTTTCAAAAAGATAATACAAGTAGAGGGAGAGAAATCAAATCTGGCTTGCACACTGAACAGAATTCCAGGATGTCAAAACATGCCGGAAATCCACAGAGCTTTGCATAGACATGGGCTCTGAGGACCATGGACTCAAGCTGAGTTATCAAAACAGTTGATTGTGTACCTTCTTCCCTCATTTTTGCTATTCTGACCTTTAGGTGAAGAGAGTCAAACAATCAAGTAAGAATCAAATAAATAATGCCACCTCTTTGAAAATTAAAAATGAAACAACTGAAGGCCAAGAAAGAAAATATCGGAATATGAGTCCAAAAGTGAAAACCACTGAGTTGTGTCCGACTCTTCACTGAGTTGTGTCTGACTCTTTGCAGCCCTGTAGACTGTATAGTTCATGAAATACTGGAGTGGGTACCCTTTCCCTTCTCCAGGGGTTCTTCCCAACCCAGGGATTGAACCTAGGTCTCCCACGTTGCAGGCAAATTCTTTACCAGCTGAACCACAAGGGAAGTCCGAGAGAGTCCCGAATTCCCACATTTGCTCTTTATTACTGTTCCTTTTATTGTTATGCAGTAATGTAGTCCCATTTAGAGCCTCTGATAGCATAATAGGAATTCATGATATTTGCACTTGTGTTGCCTTAACCAGATTACTTTCAAGATTCAAAATCTGCACAAAACAACTCTAGCCTAAAGACTTTGTGGTGCAGAAATCTTGCTATGAATCCAAGTTAGAAACAAAGGAAGCCAATAGTAATCCATACCATGCCCCCTGGTTCAGGCAAGAGGAATGATCTAAAATAAAGCTTATCTTATAAGCACTGCCATTTTTTTTTTCATAATGGCTAAAAGTTATTTCAGACTCTTAGATCTAGAAAAATAAACCTTGAAATTTTACTTTACAAAGCTCCATTATATGTCTGCACTTACACTTTTATTCAATTAATGCTTCTCAGTGAACTGCTTTTTGTTTGAAAAAGATGCCAACTAAATGAATTAAATAGAGGAAGACCAGATGATTCAAGGATGAAAAGGGCAGAAAAAATTGCAAAGGTTAGAGCAATACATTGAAAAGGTTGAAGGAGTCTGGAGCCAGCAGCTGAAAGGATGAGTTATTGATTCAAGTCCAGCTTTAGATGAATCGTTGGAGATTTATTACAACTTGGAAGAAGATTCTCAGAATAAAATCAAATACCAGTACTCAACTGGTCCACAAAAGATTTGAGTTGATTATTTACTTGTTTGATTTCTTTTGTGTTTGGCAAAGAATTTGAGCTTCTAGACTAGCATTTTCTAATGCTGTTAATATTCAAAACCTATAATCACTCTGCTACTTTATCTATTTGTGTAAAAGAAAAAAAAGAATCTCTTCTATATTTTCCCTTCTGGGTGAGGATTGCTATTTTGTTAATTTATTTTTAGGATTGTAAGAATATTTCTAATTAGTCTCAAAACAATTCTTCTAAAAGAAAATTGCATATTTTTGGAAAAGGCAACATTTCAGTCACTCACAAGCTGAGCACTGATTTTAGGACTCCTGTATGATATTTGATTCCATTGCTTCTCTGATAGAGTTATTAGAGTTCTTTGATGTTCTTTAATATTCCTCCATTGACTTTCTTCCCCATCAAGATTTTTTTAAAAATTAATAATGATACCTCTAAAGTACTATCTAAAATTTTCATTGGCAGTGAGAGTTATAATCATTTGCACACTGTAGGTACCTGTGAAAAGTAGTCATGAAGACAAGCTTAATTCAGATATCCTGGGTTCAGATCTTGATGCAGCCTCTTACTTACTGCCTGATCTTAATGTCTCTATGTCTCAGTTTCCTGATCCATAAAATGTGGTTGAAAACTATACTTCCACTATAGGATTGTAATGAGGTTGAACTGAGAAAATTCTTAGACTGGTATGTAGCAGCTTTAGAGATGCTCAAACATTGATTAACTATTGTTGTTTTTAAAAAGTATTATTCAACGATATCCTGCAGATGGAATAGGGTGAAAATTGCACATTATATGCAAAATCACACTGTCTACATGTTTGTACTTGTGTTCATAGAAAGTTGAATAATAAAACCCAAGCCAGAAAATTAACATAAATGCCAGGAATATGGCATTTACATTATAGTACCTTTTAAACCTGAATATCGATTCTGCTTGATTCAAGCAATCTAGTGATTGAGATATTTATTTATTTTAAAAGTTAGTTAATTTGACTTGGTCTAAGAATATGCTGTCCTATCTTAGCATAGTGGAAGTTGATTGGAGCCTGATGAATAACCTTCCTGAGTACAGCAGGATGAAACTGAACAGACACCTCTATAGTGAAATGAAGTAGTATGAGCAGTTGTACATATATGGAAAGAAGCAAAAGGGAAACAAAAATCAATAGTTTTTTGTTTTGTTTTTGACTCAAACAAAAAAACAAAAACAAAAACTTTTGTTTGAGTCAGCATCTCTGTGTACTAGGTATAGGCAAGGTTGATGTTCATGTGATTAATGTCTTGCCTTCCACACATTCTTCATTCTCAGCATGCCTGCTTAAGATATTGGTATAGCAGCCCTTGGTAAAGTGTTTAGTGGTGCTTGAAGCACACTGACCACCTGGTTTTACTGAATATATAAAAGGAAGTCAGAATTAATTTTTTAAGCCGATTCAGAAACCCCAGTAGAAATGTACCTTTTATTTTGAAGCCCATAGTACACAGTTGGCCCTTCCTTTCCATGTGGTCTATGTCCTTGGATTCAACCACCAGTAGGTTGAAAGCATTAAGAAAAAAAAAAAAATTGAGTAAGTCCCAATAAAGCAAACCTTGAATTTGCAGTTGTTTACATAACATTTACATTGTATTCACAGCTATTTACATGCCATTTATATTTTAATAGGTATTCTAAATTATCTAGAGATGATTTAAAGTATTCAGAAAGAAGAGCATAAGCTATATGCAAATGCTATAGCATATTGTATAAGGGACTTGAGTAGCTGCAGATTTTAGTATCTTTGGGGCTCCTGGAACCAATCTTTTGTGGATATCAAGGGATGAGTACATCATTCATCCCATGGTATATATCAGAGTACTGGGCACCCAAGTTATAGGCTTGATGAAGTAAAAAAATTCTACACATAGATGCGACTTTCTTTTTTAGTGTACAATGAAGTTTCTCTTATTCTCCAATCATATACACATTCAGGGTACAACTGTGATCAGCTGGAATAAATTGAGACTGTATGGTGTTAATTTAAATTACCACTTCAGAAATTGTGAGAGAAGCCAGCAACTCCATCTCAACATAATGAGAGCAAGAGTATCTTCTATAATCAAAATTCCACAATGGGAATAATATAATATTTAATATCAAAATTTACAGAATGAGTCATACATGTTTGAAAAGTGAAAGTGAAAGTTGCTCAGTGGTGTCCAACTCTCTGTGACCCCATGGACCATACAGTCCATGGAATTCTCCAGGCCAGAATACTGGAGTGGGTAACCTTTCCCTTCTCCAGGGGATCTTCCCAACCCAGGGATTGAACCCAGGTCTCCTACATTGCAGGAGGATTCTTTACCAGCTGAGCCACAAGGGAAGCTCAAGAATACTGGAGTGGGTAGCCTATCCCTTCTCCAGCAGATCTTCCCTACCCAGAAATCAAACCAGGGTCTCCTGCATAGCAGGCAGATTCTTTACCAACCAAGCTCTAGGGAAGCCCCATATATATTTGAAAAGTAAGTCAATTATTTTTCACTAATATGTTTTGTCAGATAACCTTTCAAAAACTAAAACTACAACTTAACAGTATAATTTAATCTTTGTAAGCATATGGCACTTGATATTCAAGAAACTTTGATTGAAATAAAGAGAAAACTAAATTTTATGTTTATAGCAATGTCATTATGTACATGATTGGTTTATCTACAGAAACTATTTTTATCTTGTGCTGGCCTAACACCTCAAATATTACAGGGTTATCAGTTAGTATACACTTAAGGAATATGCTAATTTTAGTATCAGTCTTAGCCAAAAAAAAATAATAATAATATAATTGCATTCCATTTGTCCTTACAGCTTAGTTAATATGAAAAAAAAAAGTGCATGTAGGTGTTTTTCTCTGTCTCTCTGTTTCTCTGTCCATATCTATCTATATTTAATTATAGGGAGTCATCCATGTCATTGCAAAGATCAATTACTATGTGAACTTGTATTTTATTCTAGTTCTGCCACTTATCAACCATACACCTTGAGTATTTTACCCTCTGTAACCTCAAGTACCTCCGCTACAACCATAAGTGAGAGGCCTATGGTAAAGATTAACTGAGGTAGTGTACATAAACGATCAGTAATCCAATCAAAATTCTTTATTTTTTATTTTTACTAAAAATTCATTGAAATACACTGAAAATGTGTCTTCCATGCTTTCAAGGAAAGAAAATAACATTGGCAGCAAACTACTGAATTATTGAAATGGGGTATATTTAAGATGTTAAATTTAGGAAATTGTTGAACCTTTAAAAATATTTTATTAAAAATCACTGTCAAGAAGTGACAACAAGCAATGGTAGAGTAGGAAGACCTGGACCCTTCATCCTCCTACAAATATACCAACTGAACAACAATTCATAGACATTTCCCTTTGGAACTTTTTCCCTTCTGGAAAACTCTAGAAACTAATTGAAAGAATCCTGCATCCCTAGTGAATGTAAAACCACTCTCCAAAGCCAGTAGAGAGATTCAGATCACCCACTCCCTGATGTCCCTTCTCCTGGCATAATACTATACAACAGGAAGAAGCCTCCTATCTCCCAACTTCATTAGGGGGGCATGGGGGGTAGTTTACATGTCCAGTGCCCAGAAACTCCCTAGAAGAGTAGCTTGTATTTTGCCAGTCTTGGAGCTCTAATGAGTCCAGCACAGTCTAGCCACTCGGGGTAGAACACAGATGGTGGCTGGGGCTGTTGGATGTTATAGATCATCCCTTTCTCTGTTTAACAAAGAAAGAAAGATGAAAAATCCCAGCTCTCAGCTTTTCCCTTATAAGGGAAAGAGTTGATCTAAGTGTCCTATGTCCCAGTTTCTCCAGAGCTGCCCAAGAATTGTCTTCTGGCTTGTATCTTAGATATGGCATCTGAACTGGCATCTGTGAACTCAGATAGAAATGGCAGAGTTTAGACACCTGGAGAGAACATAGATTATAGTTTGGACAGGTAGATGCCACAACCACTGGATCAGCACAGAGTGAATAGATATATTCACATCTACCTGCTTCCTCCTGGGAAGGGAAAGAGTTTGAAGGGGGTGGGCAGAATCTCTAGCTGGGCTGATTGGTGAAGATCTTCTGCTGTATGAGGCCAGGATTGCTGGGAGAGGTGCCTGTTTTGTCTAATTTGCAGACATGAATACTGAGAGTCAAGGAAATTGAAGAAACAGGCAAAAATGTTTCAAACAAAGGATCAAGATAAATCTCCAGAAACCAATCCAATGATTGACCTGGCAGAAAAGTCAAAGTAACTGTCATAAAGGTGCCCACGTGGGTCAAGAGAAAAATGCATGAACTCTATAAAAACTTCAACAAAGATATGGAAAATATTAAAATATACTAAACAGAAATCATGGAGTGGAATACAGTAATATGAACTGAAAAATGTATACTAAAAGGGGTTGAACAGCAGACTAGATCAAGAAGAAAAAAGCTATCAATCAAATCAAAGACAGATCCTTGGAAATAATTCAGAGAAACAAAAGCAAAACAGATTGAAACAGTGAGGAACACTTAAAGGACTTACGAGATCTAATAAAGCAGACCTATATATATATATGGAGTCCCAGAAAGAGGAGAGAGAGAAAGGACCAAAAAGGTTACTCAAAGAAGTAATGGCTGAAAACTTCTCAAATCTGGCTAAGTAAATGGACATTCAGATCCAAGACCCTCAAAAAAAAAAATTATATGACTCTAAAGAAATCCACACCATTACACATTATAATCAAATTTTCTAAAGTCAAAGTTTGAATTGTGAAAGCAACAAGAGAAAAGGAGCTCATCATATATAAGGAACTCCCATAAGACTGAGCTGAATTTTCAGCAGAAACCTTGTAGACCACCAGAGAGGATGGTGATATATTAAATGTGCTTAAAGAAAGAAAACCTACTGGACAAAAATAGTATAATAGGCAAAGTAATGTAAGCGTTAGTCGCTCAGTTATTTCCAGCTCTTTGGGACCCTATGAACTGTAGCCCTCCAGGCTCCTCTGTCCATGGAATTCTCCAGGCAGGAATGCTGGAGTAGGTAGTCATTCCCTTCTCCAGGGGATCTTCCTGACCCAGGTATCAAGCCCAGGTCTCCTTCATTGCAGGCAGATTCTTTACCATCTGAGCCACCAAGGCTTGTAGTAAAAGAAACAGGCCAAAAAAGCCTGCCTCCCAGTCTCCCTTTGGCATACTTACATACCTTAAAAGCTACTGCCTGAGACTTAGGCTTTTAATTTAATATGCATTTAGGGGCTAACTTTGATTCTGCCAAGAAACCAGGGAAGCCAGCAAATTCCACCTCTGCCTTCTCCCTTAATCCAACCCCATGTCTCCAATTTCTTCCTGGTGGGAGCATGCGCACATCTGTCACCCCAGCTTTTGCACCTGCTGCCATGGGACCCCTAGGTCACTTGGCTCTGTTAGCCAATGGGGCTTGCATTCACCAGTCCCATTGGACTTTGGCAAACAAAGAAACAGTTCTTAATCAGCTATCCCCATAGGGCTCTGCAGAGGAAATAGACAGTCCTGCCCATCCCCTAGTCTTTCCCAGAAAGAGGCCTATTTGCATACCTTAAACTGAAACCACACTCCTCAGGTGGGACTCAATCAAGTCAAAACTCAGATTGGAACCCAAACTCATGGGCTGGGACCTGCATCTCAGATTGGGACTTGAACCCAAGGTCCCTAACTTAGTAAGGGGCTGTGTTTAAATTGAAACTGCTCACCAGATGTCAGGACTTACTGAAACTCAGGCTCTTTTTGTCTCATCACAGAAAGAATTCAAGCATAAGGCAAAGTGGCAGGCACAGAGTGAGTTTATTAGCATAGGGTGCTTGTGAGAGATAGAAGCACACAGCTCTGCCCCAGAGACTGGTAAGACTTTATTTTTATATCATTATTTTTTAGATTCTGCATATAAGCAATATCACACAATATTTCTCTTGTTCTGTCTTACTTCACTTAGTATGATAATTTCCAGGTTTAGCCATGTTGCTGCAAATGGCATTATTTCATTCTTTTTAATGGCTGAGTAATATTCCATGGCATATATTAATATGTACCACATCTTCTTTATCTGTTCCTCTGTCAAAGGACATTTAGGTTATTTCCATATCTTGGCCATTGTAATCAGTGCTGCAATGAAAATTGGGATGCATGTACCCTTTTGAATAATGTTTTTATCTGGATATATGCCCAGGAGTGAGATTGCTGGATTATATGGTAGCTCTGTTTTTAGTTGTTTTTTTTTTTTTTAAAGGGAACCTCCATACTGCTCTCTGTAGTGGCTATACCAGTTTACATTCCCACCATCCATGTAGAAGGGTCCCCTTTTCTCTACACCCTCTCCAACATTTATTGTTTGCAAATTTTTTGATGATGATCACTCTGACTGGTGTGAGGTGATATCTCATTGTAATTTTGATTTGCATTTCTCTAATAATTAACAATGTTGAGCATCTTTTCATATGCTTGCTGGCCATCTGTATGCCTTTTTTGGAAAAATGTCTATTTAGATATTCTGTTCACTTTTTTACTGAGTTGTTTTTTTGTTGTTTAGTTGTATGAGTTGTTTATATGTTTTAGATATTAAGCCCTTGTTCATTGCATTGTTGGCAAATTCTTTCTTTCATTCTGTGGATTGTCTTTTTGTTTTGTCAATGGTTTCATTTGCTGTGCAAAATCTTTTGAATATAATTAGGTCCCATTTGTTTATTTTTGTTTTTATTTCCATTACTCTAGGAGATGGCTTGAAAAATATATTGCTGCAATTTATGTCCAAGAGTGTTTTGCCTATGTTTGCATCTAAGGGTTTTATTGTATCAAGTTTTACACTTAGGCCTTCAATCCATTTTGAGTTTAATTTTGTGTATAGTGTTAAAGAATGTTCTACTTTCATTTTTTAATATGTGGTCGACCAGTTTTCCCAGTACCGTTTAATGAAGAGACTGTCTTTCCTTCATTGTATAGAAAGAGGACTTTATAATCAAAAGAAAAATGGGAAGGGGAGAAGACCACCTTCTTCCTCATCCTTGAGCAAACATCAAGACTTACATCATTAGTCCCTCCTTTGACACTATATGATTTAACTGGGACCCTCATGTCATCATTTAAATCATATGTATATTAGCAGAGGGTGGTAACATATACTTAAACATAGTAATTTGTCTTAGATTTTGGTATAAAGTCTCATTCTGCCTCGTTTTTTCCCCTTTCACCTGTATTTATGTCTTGGTTACATGCAGAAATGCTATTCTTCAAGGATTCCCTGACTTCCTATAACAAGAGTCAGACCCCATATCTATTGTCTATGTTTCAACTATCAAGATTTGTAGCTTGAGTGTGTCTGGCACTTGGTTGCACCTGATCTTTCTTCAAGGTAGTGTAAATTGCTGCTAAGTTACTGGATTCTTTTCTTGGGTGGTCATTAGCTTACGACGGTCTCCAAACTTCCCTTAAAATTCCCTTTCTATCTTTAGTCCTGTAGTGGGATTTCTAAACTGACTGTTTAATTATCCTACTCTATCCCTACCAAAGCTGCTACCTGAGGGTTTGGCTTCTAATTTAGTACACATCAACTGGCTCACAGCGATACTCCCCAGACACTGGGCAATCCTGCGGATGCCTCCGCTGCCCTTTCTATCTAGCCTGGTCCAAGTCACCAGTTTCTCCCTAAAAAGAGCTTATACCTGCCTCTGGTGCCCCAGCTTTTGTGGCTGTATACCCAGCAGCGGAACTACTGAATCATTATGCTACACGGAATAAGCCAGGGGCAGAAGGACAAATACTGCATGCCTCCATTTATATGAGTTATCTAAAAGTCAAGTTCACAGAAGCCTAGAGCAGAATGGAGGTTGCGAAGGGCTGAGGGAAAGGGAAAATGGCCAGTTGCTCTTCAGAGTGAATACAGTTTTCGGTTCTATGAGTAAAAGTTCTAGACATCTGCTGTAGTGCATTGTGCCTATAGTTAACAATAATGTACTGTACACTTAAAAATTTGTGAAGAGGGTAGCTCTTTTTTTGTTATTACCACAATAAAAAATATGAAAGTAAGAAGTAACTTGCTTAAAGACTGATTGTCTCATTGACTAATAAAGGAGAATCCTTTATGTATTTCTTCAAGAAACATGATTAAAGAAGAGAAAGCAACACTTAAGCCATTTTTCCTTTTCATTTTTTACTGATCCTGAAAGTAGCAACTGGAAGGCTGAAGTTTAGCAGGACTTTCAGCTAACTTATAAGTCTGCGGAGTAGGGGAGGGCAATGGAAATGGATTTCAGGGTCAATCATTGAAGATGAGTCCTAGAAGAGACTTCAGACTTTCCATGGAAACCATTAAATAATCCCCTCTGAGATTAACAGTATAAACTTCAAAGCATCTCAATTCCTGATTGGATTAATGTGATTTGGACTGCTGGCTCACCTCTCTTAGCTGATTTCTCTATTGCTTTATTTTTTTTTTTCCTGGCATGAAAAGAAACTATTCTTCAAGGTCACAGCTTAAGTTCTGATATTATGATTGGTTGTGGTATTTCAGTAGTCAGTCTCAGTAAATATCTTAACTCTAAACTTTTATTAGGCTGAAAGCAAAACTGGAGGAGACACATATATATAATCTGGTCATTACACTTAGTTTTCATAATAATTTTGATATAAAGTGTGCAAAAGTATTAGAATTACATGGGTTAAGGTACACTGCTGGTAAACACACTGTGACACAGTGCCCATTGTGTATCTTTTAACATTTATTTTATGGTGAAGATATTACTTCATTGTTTCTTATTTAAGAAAAACAGTGAACTTGGCATTAACACTTGTTAAACTTAAGGGATTTTAATATATTGTCTAAACTAACATAGGAAATATATGTAATTAAATCAGATTCAGATTGTTGAATGCATATATTTTTATGTGAATGTTGTCAAGTGACATACATTTCTAGAGAGCTCCATTTATAATCAACATGTATTCAGCTCCAGTGGAGAGTTTGTGACTCACTAAAATCTTAACTGTGTTAGTATCCTAGCTCCACCACTATTTATTTGTGCAAATTTGGACAAGTAAATCAAGATCTGCAAGCCTCAGTTCTATCATCTATAAAATCGGGTGATGCCATCCTACCTCTCATGAGTGTGTGGAGATTTTCTGTGTGTATATGTATGTAAAATACTTGCCACGATGAAGATAACAGAGTAGACAGTCAAGTATTAGGTAAGGCTATGATTCTTAATGTATGCTGATATAGCAAATACAAGATTTGGTGCTTTCTCACGAAGTTTATAAAATCACACTGGGGAGATGCAGTTGAAAGATCCTCCCACCACCTCCAAATGATATTTATATATCCAGTTCCTGGAACCTGTGACTGTTACCTTGTTTAGAAAAAGGATATATACAGATGCAATTTAAAGTCTTAAGGAGATCTTGAATTATCCCTCTAGGCCTTTAATACTATGATAAGAGTCCTTATAAGAGAATGGCAGACAGAGGGATATTTAAGGCAGAAGTGAAAACAGAGAGAAAGGGTTGAGGCAGGGTGATCATGAGATAGATTGGAGTGATGGAGACGCAAGCCAAGAAATGCCTGCAGCCGATAGAAGCTGGAAAGCCGCAAACTTGCCGTAGAGCCTTTTGAGGGAGTGTGACCCTGCTGACACCTTGATTTCAGACTGTTGGCCTCCAGAACTGGGAGAAAATAGTTTCCTTTAGTTAAATTTTTTATTCTGAGATAGTTGTTGATTCACATGCAGTTATCAGAAATAATACAGAAACATCCTATGTACCCTTCACCCAGTCTTCCCCAATGGTAGTATGTCGTAAAACTGTAGTGCTATATCACAAACAGGAAACTGACACTGACACAGTCAAAATATAGACCATTCCATCACTCCAAATTCCATCACCAGGAGGACTCGACATTGGGAGACAATAAATTTCAGTTGTTTTGAGCTACCCAGTTTGTGGTAATTTGCTATGGCAGCTCTAGTTAGCTAATATGGGAGATGAGACCAGGCTATGTTTCTAGCAGCAATTTATCAAAGAGTGCCCATCAGAATAAGTTATCCTTTTTTTTTTTTTGCTTCAAATTACAAGATAGTTTTATCCTTTAAAACTTTGTGAATTAAGTCATTTATTCATACATTTAGGTGGTAATTACTTGATTCTGATGGTATGACAGATCAGTGCTAGGAGAATAGATAGGAATTATTATCATGCTGAAAGAGTTTATAAACTAACAAAGGTTGTTTTCATGGAATAAAATTAAATTCAGTGTACAAATTGTACCTAAGTCACTTGTGGACTTTGAAATACCAATAAAGAATTTAGAAATTAATTTTGAAACATATATCATAAAGTTGATTTTTTATTAAAGTAATTGAATTACTCATGTATATGCACACATATACATATAGGTATATGTATGTGTGTCTTTTCACAAATAAGTTTTTCACAGACAAATTAAATGCTAAAAGATCACCTGCTAGGATTTTTTAAAAAATGTTTCTTGTTCTGTCTATGGGTGCTATGTGATTACTGGAGAATATAAGTGGAAATTAATTTTCATTAAGGAAACTGAATAGTTTGAGCCTTCTCATATAATACCATTTGGTTCTAATTTTTGTTCTCAGAAAGTGAAATGTAAAGAGAAGAGGGAGCATAAAGAAAAATTTAGGAATTACTTAATTCAGTATTCCATAAGGCTATTATTAGGCAGAAATCATTTTAATTTTAAGAAAGACCAGTTGTACATAAATAACATCTTAATCTAAGAAAGAAGAGTGGCTTTTTTTGGATATAAAAAACTATAATGTATATAATTTAGAACAAAGATATTTTGACATCTATCAAATAATGTTACAGAGGTGACAAGACAACTTTGATAATAAGATGGTGACAGAAGAGTTATTCACAAAGTACATCTTCAAAATGACCATTACAGCTTGGTCTAGAGGGTGTTTCAGAGGGCCCAACTCCCAGAAAATATACTTGATTACCTCTGCAAATAAGTAAGTGAGAAAATAATGCATTTTAGGAGATCAGGGACAAAATTTAGGGCTGTGAATAAACATCTGGTGAGAAAAGATGGAAATTAAGAATATACACAAGTTTATAATGTGACAATGGGAGATTGCTTTCTGCAATAGTCGCAGGTGATATTAGAATCATGGATTCATAAGATAAATGGACACTCAAAGAACTACAGTAAAACACTCAATGCTTATAATTATAAAGAAGAAAAAAATAAAGATATAAAAGACAAAATACTAGACAATGACTAATTTCCACATTAGCATGTCATTTTTTATAAAATTGGTATGGGATTTGGCCTCCAAGGAACTTTCCAGTGGTCAAGTAAATCAACTACTAAAGCAAAGGAATATGCCAGAATAACAAACACCATCAACCATACATTGCTCTAGAAACTTTGCCTAGGATTTAAGAGAGAAAATGAAGGCCTCGGCATTTGTTCTGGTCTAATACTCAGATATTTATTAGAGAAGATCAATGTCAGTTCAAGAAAATGCTACAGTTTCTTCATGGAAGTGAAAATGCCAATGATTTTCAAAATGTTTTCACCACAAAAGTATCTCAAAATAATTCCTACCCTTACTACATGTGATGGTCTCTGATATTTTCTATTCTCTTTTATTCTAGTCTATTTCTTAAAGGATAATGCTTGTCTTGATTGGCATGGATTGACATACCAGCATATTGTAAAACCCTGGTCCAAAGAGGAGCAAAATACTGGAATAAAGATTTGACTTAGGTCTTAATCATCATTTATAAGTCTTGAACACAAAATAAAACCACTTTAAACCTTCTGTTTTCTCTGTGAGGTGCAACCTGTTTAATAGGAGCATGTCCCCATGTTACAGAGGTGTTATAGCATTCTATGGTTGACTGAATCTTAAGAGTAGGACATGGAGATAGTAGCTATGGGACATTTCTGTCACAGCTCTTCCTTGGTACATCCATGGCAAACATCACCAATTGATCATTCTACTCATCAAAATCCTTCACAGCTGCCAGCACAACAATCTCTTGGGAATCCCTGGAATCTAATTCTCTAGGGTTTCTAATTAAGAAGGAGACTCACTAGAAAGAAAATTTTCCTTATAGTTAAAAGTTTAAGCTTCTAATTACAGTGATGTCAGCGATATGGCAGGATAGGAAGCTCTCTCCCATGGGAACAGCAGTACTAACCACTTTTAGGAGAAAAATCCAGAAACCAGTTAAGAGGTTCCTGCACTTCAGGTGACACATAGACAAGAAGAACCATATTGAGTCCAGTAGGAAAAGTGGCATTTACTCTCCATAGTGCCTCACTGCAGGACACCACTATGTGATTGGGAAAAAATTCCCAACTCCCAGCTTCTCACTGGTGAGAGGAAGAGAAGAGTGGAACATTTATCCAACATTCAACATTCTTGCTTTTTGAGTGGCTGTCTGAGGGCCTAGTTTCAGTCTTACCTGAACCTAAGTGTTGACAGGAATATGCAATGAGTTGGGGGCCTAAGATCACCTTAAACTTCTGTACCAATGAGACACCTGGGAAGCCCTATGTCAACTTTATCATTCCAGAAATGCAGAAGAATCTAGAGCAAACAATATGCAAAATAAAATTTATAAAGAAAATTCTCTATACAAAAATAGTTTATCTTGTTGTCTAAGGCGTCTTGCCCCTATTCTATTTAAGAGAAATGGCTTTCACATAGGAGCTACAGCAAGTGCAGTCTTTGAATCTCTGTGAATACTTCAGTATGTTTGAAAATTTCACTAGTATCTTGACTCATGTTGATGTGTGGCATTTTATTCCTCCATTTTGTAGGTGAGCTTTTATTGTAAATTTAAATTCGTGACTGTTTGACCAGGTTTTTTTTTTTTTTTTTTTTCTGAATACAAGTGAAATAATACTGACTCTACATCGTGACTTCAGAAAATGTATTTCATCTTCATGTGGACTCTTTTAGGTTCAATGATAGTGTTAGGGCTCAGGATAAGCTACTGCAAAATATGTAGAGCAATGGCATATTGATTATTTTGAATTAAAGTTACTTAAGAAACAGTACAAGAGAAGCACTCTGCTTCTCCTTTGTCTCCCTGAAAGCAGAAGATAAGTTTCTTCTGTGCTCTCCGTGCCTCTGGAGGCAGCAAGACACCCTTATCATCAGAGACAGGGAATTTGGGCTGAGAAACCTGTATACACAAACCCTGTTACTTCTTTAATTGACTACCCCAAGCCCACACTCTGTTTAGATTCCTCACTAATTAAGCACCCGAAGCCTGAGTTCTTTGTCCTGTCAATTCCTCATAAATTTATTGTTTTAGTGTGTGATAAGTATAGAAGCTGTCTACTTTGGCCACTTCTTGGGTCCTATTTCTGTGAGACCTCCATGAGTTTGAATTAAAATCTTTCTTTTTCTCCTATTATAATCTGTTTTATATCAATTTTGTTATCAGCCCATCTACAAGAACTCAAGAGGGGCAAAGGTTTCCCTCTCCTTGTCATAAAAACTCCTTTATAAAGCATTTTTCTCTCACTTGTACTTAAAGAATAGATTAACCGGCATAATGACTTAATGTTCTGTGTGAAAAAAGTTCTGCTTGTTTAAAGAAATTGCCTCCAATTTTCACAGTCTTTTATGAAAGGACTATATCATATGTATTTAATATTGTGGCATAGAAGTGCAGATTTTTAAAATAATGGCATTCAAAAGATGTCGAAATTTAGAAAAATTGAAAAAAAATTTCACGTAATCTGAAAATATTGGGATGCTGTTGTAAAATATGAACAGACATGTATTGAACTTTGCAAGTTATAAACCTTTTCAGTAGAAATTTTAATACCTTATGTATTTTTAAATAGATGTAAAATATTTATAACAATTAAAATTAATATAATTTTTATGTTATTATTTTCTTATAAGACAAGAGACATTTGAGAAGTAGTAGACTCTAAAACATATTGAATTAAATTACCCAGCTATAATTCCAGGGGACATAGTTTAAGAGATACTGTGCTAAGATAATTTTTTTTTTTTTAGTTCATTTTAATAGAGGTAAATGTGACTTCATGATCTCACAGGTTGTTTATACCACAGCCAGATTAAAACCCAGGTTCCTGTATTCCCAAGCCAGGGATCTTTGTCCTATTCCCACATTGTTAACAAAGAATTCTATGTTGTTAGAAGAACAAATTGGAATTTTTATCAGTGACAAAACCACTTTTGGTATTTCACATTTATCTTCTGCCATTTTATCACTTTGCTAATTACATATAATAGCTTTTGATACTTGTTGGTAAATGCTGCATAACCATGGTGTGGACATATAAGAAATTATAATTGTTATTTAAAATATATTTCATTCATTCATTTATTCAGTGGATGTTTATTGAATGTCTACTCTGTGCAGGGTATTGTGATAGGCACAGACATGACCCAGCATTAGTAACACTTACATACTAGTAAGGGAAACAGTAACATAATAATTAACTTAATTGTAATCAGAATTATTTAACTAGAGCAGTGATAAATTACAAAGGAAAAGTTCAGGCTGGTATGAGGACATACAACAGGGGACACTGAATAAGCTGGAGGGTTAGGAATGGCCTCTTTGAGCATCCTCTAAAGGATGAATAGTAGACAAAAAAGTAGTAGGGAGCAGGGAAAAGTAAAGCAGAGAGAAGAACATTTGTTTCTAGGAGGAGTTCCAGAAAATGTGCTTGTGGCTAGAGACTACTTGTTTGGAGACTAAGACTGCTTGTTTGGAGACTAAGGGGATTGATCACAAGCTTTTATATTGCTGAGATGAGCAGGAGCTTTTAGAATATATTAAAGAGTTTGATGTTTTTCTCAAGAACATTGCAAAGCCAATTCAGTGTTTTATGGAGGAGACCCTCATCATCAAATGGATTATTTTGATGGAGTATAATAAATGCTACATGGAAGATGAGTTGGAAGGAGCCAAGATTGATTTGGGAGGATCAGTAAGAAGTTACTACAGATTGCTGGATCTTAATGATGAGATGACTTGAATTCAGGTGATGATGACAGCAAAGCTGGAGAGAAGGAAATGCCCTCAATAGGTGGTGATTTGATTGATGGTCAGGACAAGGGTCCAATTCAAAATATATGACTGGTCAATGGATATTACCAATCAGAATAGATGTCACTAATAAACAGTAATCATGGCAGCATCAGTGTGGACCACCTGAATATAATAAGCCCAGGCTGGTGAACTTCAGTGGATAGTTGCATGTCTTGCTGAGATGGGAATAGTGGGAATAATTTCAAAGAAACAGGTAAAGGCTTATAGAATGACTATTTCAAAAGTAAGTTAAAGAAACAAATTAAAGGCATAACTGATTTCCCTTTGTTCATTCTGCTATGAAAATTCCAGTCAAAGAGCACACCATAAGGCTAAATAAAACATATTCCATAATAATCTTGTTTTTAAAAGGATAACCTTCTTTTGAAAATTTCTGCTTTATTAATATTCACCTCAACTAATTAAACTGAGAGGGGATATTTTTCCTAAAAAAGAACTTAATCATTTTTTCACTAAAATTATGTCTATTGTTATTATAAAATTAAGCAAAGCTATATGAAACCCTATTAACACTAAGTTTAACAATGACTTTAGAGGTCACTGGAAAAGTCATTTCTAATTAAAAATTACAGCACAGGATCCAAAGAGAAGTTAATTTTTGAAATAAATTGCTTTTAAAAAATTAATATCCCAATATTATATCACTTATAGTTCCATGAAGTTTTCTTTCCCTTACTGAACATTTGTTTTCTTTAAAAATTCTAGTGTATGTTCGGATAAATTCATATTATCCCTAAAATACCCATTTTGGTACCCTGTAAACATTTGTCAAACAAATAAATGAAGCAGATATGGTTTTTACACTGTTTTTATCTCCCTCTAATAAAAACAACAGCATAGAACTCAAGGCATAGAAGTTATGGTCAGAAAGCCTGTGTGTACCAGTTTCCTGATTTGAACACAGTACCTTTAAGGATATTAAGCTGTACAGATCTTTACAGAATGTTAATCTTTGTTATTATCCCACCAGATGATTGAAAGGAATTATGCTTACTTTATTGACGCTAATACTAAACTCTCAAAGAACCACTGTTCCCACTACAAAGTGTTACCAAAAAACTTCTGTAGCCCTCAAGAAAGGTAGTTACAAGTTCAAGTTGGAACAGTAGAAAAGTCACTTTGATTTTTTGCATGTGGGCACTGGTAGAGAAAATAGAGCCAATAAACTGTGACTCCTCAAAAAATAATCACACACACACATTCAGGGGTTGTTTTATCTTTTTTAAGTTGTTGGTAAGGATCATCGGTTCTAAGGATGTGCTCTCCAATACTGTAGCCTGATACAGGAAAGTAAAACTTAGAGAACTTTATCTAAAGCACTAGTTCTCAACTGCATATATTTTATGAAAAAAGGACAGGAATTATTATCTTTCATTGATAATAGCATGCACCATTTCTGTTGATTATAATACTTATTGCTAGAGCTGTTAAACATAAAATAATCTTATTGCTGAGGCAATTTTGAAAGAATCCATAACCTGTAGTTCTTTCTACTCACATCTACTACCCAAGGCTATTGCTAATATGCCACAATGTTCCCTGATAGAGTATGTATGAGAATTATGTTTGCATTAATAAATGTGTGAATAATTTGTACATAAGATCAAACTGTAGTAATGTCAAGTATAAAAATAGTTTGTCATGGCAATTCTTGTTTTTTTGTTGGAATTCTAAGGATTTTTACTTCAGTTCTCTTCATGTCAGTCAAATGATCCATGAATATATGATGAGACAAAAGAGAGGAACTTAGTGAGCTGAACAGAGGCAGAGGGAATTATATCATAGTAAAATTTCTGGAAATTCTCTACATGATTGTATTAAAATATAATCAGCTGAACCTTTACAGTAACCTTTTATGTTTCTGTTTCCATCTCTGTTTCTTAGAAATAGCTCCTAATTAATACACCAGTACCTAAATTTGTATTTCATCTCCAGTTAGAATTGGGTAAATAGTGAATCGACTCTAAAATCTTCTCTAAATAATTGATTCTCCATTCCCATTGCTACCCAGTGCATCAAGTGTCTCCAGAGAATTCTTGCTGATGCCTCTCCCTCTTTATTCCTCCGTCCCCTTCTGTTGTCCAATTTTTGACATATAGTGTAGTAAGGACTTGACTTCACTGTCATTCTTATCTTTTCACTTAAAATTACTCCAGGTATTCCTTTTGCCAGAAACTCTTCCCTTAACTATAAGGGCCTACTTGATTTGGGACCATCCAGATCTTACTGCCTTTGGCAATATTGCAAGCCAACCCCCACATAAATTGTCCTCTCTTTGGCCTCTGTATCACTAAATATGCCATTTAATCTGCCTAGAATGCCGTCCCCACTTTGCAGTGTCAAGTCATCTGCCTCACTCATTAAAAACTTTCTCAAGGTCAATGATCCTAATTATACAATGAAACCTCTTTATCCAGCCTTTTCAGCAGTCTAAAAACTTAAGCACTTTAATGGGAACATCTATAATTGGCTCTATAAATGTTTTCTACACGTGCATAATTTTCTTTGATTCTTGTATCTCTTTCATTAAGCTGAACAACTGACTTCAAGAAACTTATCTTTTATTTCCCTTCACTGCATCCAGCAAAGTGTTCAGGATTTAGAAGATATCCACAAATACGTTACCTAAGAAAATCTGCACTAGACCTTGATAAACTATTGCTCGCTGTGTGCTTCAGTTTTTTGCAGTTTACAAGAAAAGAATACTGTGAAGGTAATTTACCATTAGAAAAGTGTTTTGAAATCCTTGAGCAGAGAATACTCTTCAGCAATTGCATGAAATACTGCTGCAATTACAATGATTTCTAGATGCCACTCTGCTACAAATCTGCCACCTCGGAACAAAAGAAACTGCCACTTGAAGAAAACAGGTTAACAAAGTGCTGTGCAAAGCCAAATGCCACCTCCTCCACTCTACATCAAACAGTAGACTTTGCTTTGGTTTGCTGATATTAGAAAAAAAATCATTTTAAGAAAATTTTAGCTAAAGAAAAACTCTTTGTGGGGAAAAAAAAAAACCTAAAGAATTCTCTACAAAGAAAAGCTTGGTTCCAGCCTGGAAGGCCCATTTTCTTTTTTTCTAGCTAATCTGAGAGAACTTAAAAGTTTCTACCAGATTAAACTCTCTGCTGTAAATCAGTTTAAATAAGTGGTCACTTAACACTATAAAAGTTTAAAATTTTTTGAATGAGTAGCTAGAAAAACATCCTAATAATCTAATGGCAAGGATATAATTAGAGAAGATTTCAATGTAAGTGCTAACTCAAAATTGAGCAAATAATGCAATCAATTCATTACAATAAAGAGAGCCTGAGTCTTGAAAGATTTTGTAAAGAATACTTTAAATAATTAGCATGATGGTTTAATAATCAAAAAATGGTGACAAATGCTTGAAAACTTACTGATTTCCATTATTTAAAACAAGTCTAATGCTCTGTAATACAAAATGTTTAGATAATATCTCTGAATTGCACTTATTATCAATTTTTTTTTCTTTCTCAAAGTTTCTTACTCTTCCCCAGATTTACTCTTTTTCATCTTTCTGACCTCAGCTTATTGTCACTTTCTCAAATCGGCATTTTTCTTAGCCCCCAAATATAACCATTTTCTCCCTGATACCTCTTCCATTGCATCGTTATATATTGTTTCAGAACACTTACTGCAATTTATAATTCTAGATTTATTTTGTATTTATAGTTGAGAAAATTGTACCATTTATGATTACATGGATGGACCTTGAAGGCATTTTGCTATGTGAAATAAGTCAGAGAAAGACAAATATTGTATGATCTCATATATGGAATCTAAAAAAAGAACAAACAAACAAACTCATAGTAAAAGAGACCAGACTTGTGGTTATCAGAGGCAGAGGGTGGGAGGAAAGGGAATCGGAGAAAGATGATCAAAAGGTACAGACTTCCAGCTATAAGATAAATAAGTACTAGGGATGCAGTGTACAATATGACGACTATAGCTAACACTGCTATACAATATATAGGAAGGTTGTTAAGAGAGACAGTTTTCAACATAAAGAGAATTATTTTCCCTTTTTTCTCATCTTTCTTTTCTTTTTATTGTATCTGTGTGAGAAAATGAATGTTAGCTTTTCCTATTGTAGTAATCATTTCACAACATAACACACCATAGCTATCAGGCCTTAAACTTCTACAGTGATATATGCCAATAACAGTGGGGAAAAAAGTATAATTTGAATTCTGTTTCTGACTTAGGAAGGATTATTGAGACCCTAAATACTGTCTAGTGAATGGTACCAATTAGCCTCTTTTACTTTCCCTTCTCAATCTTTTCAAGCCTGTCATAAAATGCATCATAAATTGGTTTATAGGATAACAATTTTGGCTATGGGTTGTTTATATAAACCTTCAGAAACTGGATTTTATTTATCACAAAATTTTCCTCTGGGGCCAGATAATGCAGTTTTCTTACTGACAATCTCCCGCCCTCCTCTTGGGCATTCCTGCAAGAATAGGAAAAATGAATTTCAAGGTTGGGTGAAGCCACTACAGTACTATCTAGGCTTTGCATCTAGTGGTTTACACTTTTGTAATAGGCACATACAGCAGCTGATATGTCAGTTCCACAGTTAAGTAATCAATGATATCCTGGAAAGCTTCAATATAATGCAACTCAGTTCTCTCAATCTAGTATACACCAATTCAGTCCAACCTTTCAAGTTTAGCCTATTTTTTTTCTCTCCTCTAATACCTGCTTTGCCTTACTGGGAAAAAGAAAAAAAAAACAGGAAATAAACACATATATTTTCTAGTTCCCTACCACGTCTCCTTATTTTCCCTGTTTATTTTGATAACATTTTTATTTAGAAGCCTGCAGGATCAAAACATTTGCAAAAAGTTGCTAGACTTTACTATATAAAAACGCATACATTGACATATAACATGTGCAAGATAGTTTTTTTTTAATTGGGATTATAATATATATACATATTAAATATATATTGTTCTTTATTATGTTGGGTAATGGGAAGCTCTTTCTTAATATAGTTGGTAATATCAACAACATTTCCTTAATATAGTTGGTAATCATCAACAACATTTCCTAGATTCTTAACAAAATTCTTTACACCATGAAGAGATTAGGAAATAGAATTTAAGTCTTAAAATATAATTTTAGTTGACAGAGATCCACATAATGATTAAGAAGTGATTGAAAAGTATTTAATATAAGAAGTAATGAAAGCTGTCTTTTCTTAATAAAGGAGTACCAAAACTAAGACAGCTTTAATTGATGAAACATGTAGTTTGGTATCTGTAAGGATTTCACTCATTTCTTTACAAATGCATATTCTAATTTGCTCACATTTTTTTCCTTAAAATTAATTTAATCAGTACATTTATAACATAGAATTCTAGTCTCTTTGTACTATGCAGCTGTGCTATCTAATACTGGAGCCCCTAGCCACATATAACAATATAAATTTAAATTAATACAAATAAGTAAAATTTTAAATTTAGGTTTTTTTTGTTCCCTGAGCCATATTTCAGGTGCTCAATAGTGATATGTAGCTAGGGAAACCATTTTAGAGATGCTGTATTTTTGTTGTTACTTTATACTTTTTAATACAATTTTAAAGATTGCTTTTCATTTACGGTTACTACAAAATATTGGTCATATGCCCCATATTGTAAAATACATCCTTGAGCCTATCTTACACCCAGTAGTTTATGCCTCTCACTTCCCCATCACAATATTTACCTCCCTCACCTCCCCACTGGTAACCACTAGTTTGTTCTCTACATCTGTGAGTCTACTCATTTTTTGTTATATTTACTAGTTCGTTGTATTTTTTGGACTCTACATATAAGTGGCATACAGTATTTGTCTTTCTCTGTCTGACTTATTTCACTTAGCACCATCCCCTCCGAGTCCATTCATGTTGCTATAGATGGCAAATTTTCATTCATTTTTATGACTAATACTCAATTGTGTATATATACACCACTTCTTTATCCATCCACCTGTCAGTGGACACTTAGATTGCTTCCATATCTTGGCAATTGTAAACAATGCTGCTATGAACATTGGGGTACATGTATCTTTTGAAATTAGTGTTCTTGTTTTTTTTCTGATTATATGCCCAAGCATGGAAATGCTGGGTCACAGATTATTTCTAATTTTAGTTTTTGTTTTTTTTCTTAGGCACCTCCATACTGCTTTCCACAGTGGCTGCACCAATCTGGGCTTCCCTAGTGACTCAGATGGTAAAGAATCCACCTGCAATGTAGGAGACCCAGGTTCAATCCTTGGGTCAGGAAGATCTCCTGGAGAAGGGAATGGCAACCCACTCTAGTATTCTTGCCTGGAGAATTCCATGGATAGAGGCTATCATTTTGGACTTCCCTGGTGGCTCAAATGGTAAAGAATCTGCCTGCTATGCACTCCTACCAACAGTGTAGGAGAGTTCCCTTTTCTCCACATCCTCACCAATGTTTGTTCTTCATGTTTTTAACTATAGCTGTTCTGACAGATGGGAGGTGATACCTCAACAGAATATTCTGTTGTACTGCTCTTTGAATCTGCACTCAATTCCAATGTATAGGGGGTTGGATTGCCCTCGCACAACAAAAAGCTCAGTTCTGACACTGTTTACACAGAGATAGCATCAGATTCCACAGGTAAAGGGCTCAGTTCCACCAGACTGCCCCACCTCCTGCCGCTGAGTGTGTGTGTGCACGCGCACACACACACACACTTAACTTCAGACACCACTTGCAAATCCAAGTTGTTATCCATACTTCTCACTGACTGGCTATAAACAAAGATTCCTAAAACCTCCTCCTTGGGTTTGATTAATTTGTCAGGGTGTCTCAAAGAACTCAGAAAAACATTGTACTTACTGAATCACTGTTTATTATGGTTTATTATGAAAGGCTGTAACTCAGAAAGAGCCAGATGAAAGAGATGAGTACAGCAAGGTAAGGGAAAGGGAATGAAGCTTCCATGCTCTCTCTAAGTGTCACTCTTCTCAGATCTCTATGTGTTCACTACTGGAAGCCTTCTGGGTTCAGTCCATTTGGGTTTTTGTGAAGGCTTTATTATATAGGCATGAATGATTAAATCATTGGCTATCGGTAATTAATTCAATGTCCAGCCCCTCTCCCCTCCAGAAATCAGGGAGTGGGACTGAAAACTTCACCTCTCTACTCATGATTGGGTCCCCTGGCAACCAGCTTCTATCCTTAAGTGCTTTCCAGGAGTCATTTTGTTAACATAAACCCAGTTATTATAGAAAGGGACTTGTTATGAATAACAAAACACCCATTTCACTTTTATGACACTGAAGGGATTTCAGGGACTAAGACCAGGAGGCCAAATATTACAACAAAATATACTCCATTGCTGTTATTGATCAGGAAATTCCAAGGATTTTGAGAGCTATGAGTGAGGAACTGTGGATAAAGACCAAATATATATGAAAAATATATTTTGGTCATCTTGAATGACCAAATATATATTTCTTATAAGTCAAAATATTACAATTGCAGGGTGTAGAATACACAAATTCCCATAACTTGGGAACATAATTTAATTTTACAAGTAAAGTTTTATACAAGCTCTTAATTAGTCTTCAGATTTTATTATAAATAATATGGGAGTCTTGACAAAATAGATTCACTGTTATAAATACATTGATTCTCTTTCCTCCAAAGGAAGTTTAGGAAACTAGTTGTGATACTTCAAAAAAGTTATTATAAATATATCCATTTTTAGGTCCTGTGATTACCTACCAAGGTAAACATCTCAGATAACCAGAACCTTGAGGATACTTGGAAGTTCAGCAAAGTTTAACAGTCCAGAGTTTTCATCTTTAGGTAACATGATGTTAAACATTAATTTGGATGATTTTACAGAATTATAGGCTTAAAACCATAATGATAAATATACTGGTGATGCACTTAAGAATTAGTAATATGGATCTGAAAAACAAAAGTATACTAAAAATAGAATAAGTATATATTCTGGAAACCTGAAAGTAAAATAGTTGAAAAGCTTTCTTTGCCCATGCAGAAAGGTAGATGGCCAGTTCCCAAAATGCCTCATGAAATGTATTTGTCTTGGTGACAATATGTATGACCTATGCCCCTTGGTGTTACAGTGTATAAATGTTTAAAATCACTACAGAACTATTTAGAATTACAAAGACTAAATTTTCTATGTCAACTCACAAGAGTCTGATAGGGGAACAGAATTTTGTCACTCCATAATATTCCACTTTGGCATGAGAATTATTTTGAGGTAAAGACAATGAAAACCCAGCAGATTAAGGAAAAATCCTTTATATCTCCCTCACGTACTGCCTAACTTTGCATTGGAAAGGGGGACTCTACCAGGACAAGAGCTATTTTTAAAACTACCTTTTTACACAAGAAACTTATCTGCTTAATAGGACAACCTAAGTTTTCCAAACATCTCCTTTGCCCTCCTTGTAAATGCCAGGCCTTCTTTTCCTTTGTGTCCCCAGGCCTCACTCTTTTCCTTAGCTCTGGATGTTATATAAGCTTCAATCCCCTGGCTGCCTTTTGGGTCTCCTGTTTTTTATGGGACTCCCATATGTATGAAATTAAATTTGTTTTTTCTTGTTAATCTGTTTTACACTATTTTAATGTTTGACCAGGCACAGAACCTGGAAAGGTAAAAAGAAAACTTGTCTTCCGCAGCAGTATATTAGGAGGAAAAAAAACAAAATACTGTCCAGTGAAACAGAGATTTGCCCTGAATGATAAGATTAGCACATTCTCTTTCTTTAGAATGCAAATTATCTGAAGGTTGCTTGATCAACACAGGCTCAAGTCCACCAGAAGACAGTGGCTTGATACAGGTATTTGATGACATCAGAGTCTGATAGATTAATACACATGTGTTTAGTCAAGTCAATTGGGTTTCTGTATCCACTTGCTGGGGAGGGTCCAGGGTGGGGGCACCATTTCCCTGTGCTTTGATAGACGCTGTGAACATCTGATTATTGTCAGAATTCTCTGCCTTTTGAATAGTGTAGTCTTTCTCTGTGCAAGTAAGTTACTGTTGTTTTGGTTTTCACCAGAAACGCATTTTCTTTCTTTTGCAGAACTTTTTCTGTCTCCAGTTTGTTTTATTTTATGTTGCCTTTATGCTACCTCTCAGAACAAACAAATGTGTGGTTGCTTATAAAACTCCTCCATTTCTGCTCTGCATACACGTGTCCAAATAAATTCTGCAGTCAAAAGTATAATAAAAGTGTCAGTGCTACCCAAAAGAGGGATGTACTTATAAAATCAATATCAAATTAAAACATAAACACATCTGAAAAATTTCCTTGGAATCTGGTATTTAAACTAAGATCAACAGTCAGTGTTTCTGAATCAGTCAAATATAAAACTACTGATGTTTATTCCATCAACACCATAATTAATTAACATTTGTGAATATTTTATTTATGCATATATTTTTGAAACACACACTTCCTCTCACTAAGGAGTTTATGTTTGAAGATAAACATGTCATGATTAATGAGAGATGTTTATTGAACAGAGCCCTGGGTTGGAAGCAAGGGCTTTTGTTTCATTAGATGTAAAATGAGGAAGCTGAGCTTTATTATTCTTGTCACGGCTTCTAACATTATGATGTTATAACCTTAATAAGAAAATGAGACAATCACAAAACACAGGGTTAGAAAATCAAATCAAAGTCAAATCAATAAAATGAGTGTTATTGTACCGTCATATAATTCTATTCCATCTTGAGGATTTTAGTCTTTGTAGTATCTTCTAAATAAATCCTAATGAGTAAATAATCTGACTCCCTTGTGAGCTAGGTGTTCTGTTCAGTGTGTTGATCTTGTTTCAGAATTCTAGAGAATCATTTATTAAGGGAAGTAATGTTCAAGGAGGGTAAATGGTATTCTAGTGGCCTTAATTTGTACAATCAAATTTCTTCAGTGTGGGGAAATATCATTGAGACTTATGAAAACAATCAGAGAGCAAGAATATTTAAGGAGGAAAGCAATTTTTTTTTCTTAAGCAAATATATATCATATACCACCATGTATAAAATAGATAGCTAGTAGGAACTTGCTGTAAAGCAAATCAGCTTGGTGCTCTGTGATGGCCAAGAGGGGTGGGAAGTGAGAAAGGGGGTTGGGAGGGGAAGAGGTCCAAGAGAGAGGATATATGTATACATAGAGCTGATTCACTTCATTGTACAATAGATACTAACATAGCATTGTAAAGCAATTACATTCCAAGTTAAAAAAAATGAAATTACAAACCACTTCTCTCAAAAAAAAAAAAAGAATATATAGAAAAGCTGTTGATAAAACCATGAAATAGCTGGATAATTTATTTTAGAAAATCTAAGCCTTTTGATAAGAACTTTTGGAAATAAAAACACTGACACGTGAAGGAAACTGAATATGCCACCCCCACCTGTGTCACTTTGGCATGGAGATTGTTTTGAACTGAAGGCAGTTGAGACCCTGCAGGTTCAGGAAAAGATTTTTACCTCTCCCTTAACTGCTTGAAAGCATTTAGGTAGGTGGACTGTACCAGAAAGAGAACTATTACCAGAGATAACTTTTATTTTTAGACATATTTAGCTGCATGGCAGGGCAAACATTTGTGTACCAAAAATATGCTCTTCTCAGCTTCTTGTGAATTAAACTCCTTTGAAATTCTGAAGTCCTGTCCCCTTCTCCTTAGCTCAGGATGGTATATAAGCCTCAGTTACCTGACTGCCTGGGGGGTCTTATGTCTTTGTGGGGTTCCCATAGGTGCATAATTAAATTTATTTTTCTCTTGTCAATCTTTCTTATGTCAATTTAATTATTAGACCAGCCAATGAACCTAGAAAGGAAGAAGGGAACATTTTTTCTCCCCGACACATATTATAAAATCCACAAAAGCATTTTGGGGCAAGGGGCGTTAGTCTGGAAAATTACTCCTGTTACAATATAACAGTTAACCTAGCTCAGCTCTAGAAATAATTGCAAAATTCCTCTCTCTCTGGCTGGGTGTACCAAATTCTTGTACTGGTGGAGAATTTGACTAATCTATGAATCAGCCTGATATTTACACATGATTTGCATGGGCAAATGACTGTTGAATCTGCTGGCCTTCCCTTCTTTGTCATTCATGTTTCAGATGAGGAACATTCAGAACCTTGTAGTACTTCTTATCCATTTTCTTTGTTGTTACAAAAGCTTTTCTTGGTCATAATGTTTCCTCAACAAAGGGCTGTGAGGTGGACTGGAAAGGTCTTTAAAGGCACATGAAGGCATCTAAAAGCAACTGGGACCTTAATAACTGAATCACTGGTGTGAAATTAGGACTGATGAACATCCTGGAAATGTGTAGTTTAACACCCTCCTCTTCAGTCTTTCTTTACAAAGGACTGCCAGCTATGGAATGTAGGTTGTTGTAGTGACTAAGACAGGATTTGAAGATTTTTCAAGGCACTGTTAGTAGGTAAGAACACTGACTTCAGAGCCAAGTTTCTTGTGTTTGAATCCAGGCTTAGCCATTTACTAGCTGTGTGACACTGATCAAATCGCCTACTATCCTTGTACCCCAGTTTGTGTATGTCTGTGCGCTCAGTCTTGTCCAGTTCTTTGCTACCCCATGGACTGTAGCCCTCCAGCCTCCTCTGTCCATGGGATTCTCCAGGCAAGAATACTAGAGTGAGTTGCCATTTCCTCTTCCAGGGGATCTTCCTGAACCAGAAATCAAACCCATGTCTCCTGTATCACCAGCATTGGCAGGCAGATTCTTTACCACTGTGCCACCTGGGAAGTCCTAAAATGAGGATAACAGTATTAACTCAAAGGGTTATTGTAAGAATTAAATGATTTACTATTCATAGGAGCATTTACAATAGTGTTCAGCATATAGTTAGTGCTGTATAAGTATATATTAAATAAAAACTAGAAATTGGAAAAAATATACAAAGGTTTTCCTTCTCTGAATATAACTTGAAATGGAACAGAGCTTCATCTCATGGTCCTGGAGAGCATTATGAGAGCAATAAAATATCCCAAAATTCAGTGTACCTAATGTTCTTTGTTTTTTATTGGATATCATAGAACATTAAATGATGATGGCAAGATGGGGATTGAGGAAATGATTTGGCCTTATTAAAAATTTATATCTCAGATTAGATAATAATATTTTTACAGAGAAAATAAATTTCACTCCTACATTTACAAGTTATCACAAAGCATAAATTAATGGAGTCCAAATTAATGAGGTTTAACTGAAATGTTTTAAGCTAGCAAGATCTGACACATTAAATTGAAATTATACATAAAATTAAAGCACGTAGAACTCATTTGGGAAATGATTCATTCTTTTTTGTGTTGCCAAGTTTCTGTTTAGCACATCAAAGAAAGACTTTGCCAATTATTAACTGTGTGACTTTGGGAGAATTACTCAGATTATCAAAAGTCTTTTCTTTGTCAGTAAAATGGAGTTGACAACAACTCTAAAACTTGTCTCTCAATCCCCACCACACCCCGCGTCTTTCAGAGGGCACTGTGTACTGTGCTTAGTCGTGTCCGACTCTTTACGACCCCATGGACTGTAGCCTGGCAGTCTCTTCTTGTCCGTGGGGATTCTCCAGGCAAGAATACTGGAGTGGGTTGCCATGCCCTTCTCCAGGGGATCTTCCCAAGCCAGGGATTGAACCCAGGTCTCCCTCATTGCAGGTAGACTTATAGCCCCACCAGGGAAGCACCTAATGAGAGCAATTAGGAGCATAACACACTTTTGTTTACAGCAAAGTTATACACATTAAACTGAGTGTGTGTCTTGGCTTTGGTCTTCCTAACAACAGAGCATGCATCAGTTTGAGGGAATAGGGTATTTATTTGACAGATTATCCATGAAAGGGTACAGGAGAGAACAGGGAATGTCAGACTGGAAACCCAGTAAGGTGCTTGTTTTCCCTATGAACAACTAGGCTCAGTCTCCCTGTGACCTTATGAGGAATTATATAGAATTCCCTGTGGAATTGGCTTTCCCCAATGAACAGGAGGCTGGAGCATTTCATTAGAGACTCCTATCCTCCTTTGGTTGATGTTTTTCCTTGAGAGAACTAAAACTCTGATTGGACTTATCAGCAGGCAGGAGGAAGCCTTAAGGCAGACAAGCAGAGAGGCAGTGATGCCCTTAAATTGGCATCCTGGGAGTATGAAAGGCACAGTCCACTGTAGCTTTAGGTGAGATCCAAGGTGGACAGAGGAGATATGGTCCAGGCAGTAACAATATCCAGTACAGTGTGTATTACTGTGTCCTTGTGAGCAGAATTAAATTTGAGGTATTACATAGGGAATAATGATTCCCTGTGGTTCATCAATGCCTTTTTGCTTGTTGGGTGCTTATCCACTCTGTTTTCTCAGAGCAAGGCCAGGCTTCTCTCATCAGTTCTCTGTGATCCTTTAATGCCTCTAATTGCCCAAGAAAGATTTTTCCTCCACATGTGGGACGCTGGATTTAACAAATTCACATCCACTAGTATCTGCCTTGCCCTGGCCATCATTATTTAAATTGGGATTCTGCATTATGCATCTACCTAACTTTCCTCTGTTTTCATGATATTTATCATATTTTGCTAGAGAAAGATATTTGGATTTCTACTTTTTCGTCCCCAATTTTGATCCATATTAGACCGTGAACTATTAGAAAGCAGTATCAATCAATTTTAAGTGAAAACAGCTCAATTTTCTGCAGTCTTCAGGATATTTTAAAAGTCTATGTGGTGGTTAAGTTAAGCTGTCAACTTAACAGGGCCACCGGGTGCTCACATAGTAGATTAAACATTTCTATGTGTGTCTGTGAGGGGGTTTCTCCATGGGATCAACATTTAAATCAGTAGGCTGAGCAAAGCAAGATTGCCCTCCCCAATATGGGTGAGCCTCATGTAATCTGTTTAAGGCCTGAATAGAATAAAAGGCTAAGTAAGAAAGAATTCTCTCCCTCTGCCTGACTGTTTTCAATCTATAACATCAATCTTCTCTTGCCTTGGGATTCAGTTTTGAACTCAGATCGGAATTTACACTTTCAGCTCTCCTGGGTCTGGACTTCTCTGCTTCCATGATCAAGTTAGACAATTTCTTTAAAAAAAAAAAATTATGTACACACACACACACACACACACACACACATATTCTGTTTGTTCTGTTCCTCTGGAGAACCCTATCAAATGCAGTCTATTTTAATTTCCAGTAAGATTTAATAAATTTTTCACTGATCTGTGATCTATGGTTCTGGTTTTATTTTGTGAAAAATACCTATGGGACTCTTAAACCAAAGGGGAAATATATATATATCTCCTAAATACTCTTTGATTTTGTGTTCTTTTTTACAAAATAGCCCATTCAAAGTAAATGGAGTGTTGGAACTTCTCTTATATATTGTGTAAATTTCCCAGCCAACAACTTCATTTCTTTAAACAAATACCTCTGGATCTTTGCTTCCCAGGTGGTTCAGTGGTAAAGAATCTGCCTGCCAGTGCAGGAGACAGAGGAGACCCGGGTTCAATCCCTGGGTCAGGAAGATCCCCTGGAGGAGGAAATGGCAACCCACTCCAGTATTCTTGCCTGGAGAATTCCATGAACAGAGGAGCTTGGTGGGCCACAGTCCAAGGGATCGCAAAGAGGACACCGCTGAGCACGCACACATGTATTTGTCTTTGTCTGGGATCTTTAGCAGGAAGATGGAGAATATTTTTCTTCTTTCAATGTTTTCATAGCACAGTATACTGTTAAAAAGGCATGATATTCAAACATATATTCTGAAGTTATAAAACTCATGATATAAGCGTGGATAGAAATAAAATTTGGGAAATCACTAAATAAAATGTGGTCATTAGTTGAAATTATCAGTGGACATCTACATAAAAAGCGGGGATATTAAATTAGTGTATTCATAAAAATCAAAAGAGGCCTGGATGGTGACTAAGTAAATTGAGGTGAATTATAGATGACCAATGTCTTCTTGGTCTAATTTCAATATTCATGTTGTGTATTTCAACATATCACAGAGAATGAAATACTTTGGAGTCAAAATTGTAAACACTTATCTGGAAATCAAATATTAATTTTTTAAAAATATCAAATGTCATATTTTAAAAGTATCTTCAAGATATATAAGTAATGATTAAGATCACAATGTTAGTTGCATCTAGTTAATAATTTTTCATTTGAAAAATTAACCAAATATTTCATTATTAAAGTATACTTAAAGGTAAAGCATCTATCTTTTTGTATACCCTCCAAAAGTTACGTAAAGTTTATAAACAGTATAAAGTTGAGATTTATGACTCTTACCTTACCATAAACTCTGATAGCTTTAATAATTTTAAGCATATAAACATGAGTGAAAAAATGAATTATAAAACTATTAAAAAAATAATATTATATATGGTATGACACATGGAATAATATTCCCCCCAAAATGCTTTAGACTTAATCCCCCAAACCTGTGAATATGTTCCTTTACATGGCAAAGGGAGTTTTCAGGTATTTTTAAATAAAAGATTCTGAGATGGGAAGATTATCCTGAATTTATCTGATTGGGCCCAGTGTGATCACAAGGTTTTCTTATACTAGAGAAGCAGAAGAGTCAGAAGTAGAGAAAGAGATGTGATGATGAAAGTAAAAGTAGAGACTGAAATGATATTGCCCATACCAATGAATACGGACAGTCTCTTGAAACTGGGGGAGGCAAGGGATGGATTCTCCAGAGGGAATGTGGCCTTGCTGACACTTTAATCTTAGGGCCATGAGACCTGTTCTGACTTCTGACCTCCTAAATTGTAAGATAATAAATTTCTGTTGTTTTAAGTAACAAAATTTGTGATGATTTGTTACAGCAACACTAGGAGACTACTATAGATAGATGAATTAAAGCTTCCATATTACAGTAGCGATTTTTTTTAATATATTTCTGAAGATATCTTGCTTAGCTGGATTCAGATCCTGTACAGATGTGAAATATATAATTGTTAGAATTCTAATTAGAAATCACATGGTTATAAAAATCACTAATTCAAACTAGTTAAAATAAATAGGAAATTTATTTCTTACAAGGACCAGTATTTGGAAGTGTAGCTGAATGTTACAGAAACTAACAAATCATCAGGCATATAGTCTCACACTTACTCTTTCATTCTCTGGCTCTTTTTCTAGTTCTCACTTCCTTATCATCCTCCTTCTCTCTCATTCACAGTGTACCATACCTTGTCTTTTTTCTGCAAGCCTACCCCAGGCTCCTTTCTAAACACTAACTTGCCCTGAAAATACTTAGGATTTGCTACCCCATTACTTTGATCTGCATAGAGCTTTAAACATCTATACTGCCAAGTCTAGTTTTGATTCATTATGGCAGGTCTTATATCTGCAGACACAGCCTAAAATAGTCTTACTCCAAATGCCCCAGAAAGGTATTCAGGTTGTCAGGTGTCTACTCTTGATCCAGTCAGCTGTAGCCACATAATCATTTGCCCCAAATATGGCTGCCTGGGCCTAAGATAAAATCTTTTATAAGAAGGAATGAAACTTGAGCCAATGACGTAAGTTTTGATTGACCTGCAGATATTGTATAAACACATTTACATGGCGGCTATGTTGTTATAGGTACAGTGTATATTGTGTTACTCAGCTACAGCTAACTCATTGAGTCTTAATCTTGTGAACTGATGTTTAGCCATTGTGAAGAGCACCAACCACTGGCTTGCCAAGAATAAGACAGTACTACATACCATATATTTTGATAATACCAGACTTGTGATCAGGTGCAGTCGGGTTTTGTTGGGCTTGAAACTTGTATGATTTACACAGCCTTTTTAAGAGAAGAGAATATAAAATTGAAACTAAAAGATTAGATATTAAAAGGACTATATTGAAAATGGGAAAAGAAATCACAGCAGTCAGAAAAGTTATATTTACATTACTCACAAGTCACTTACTTCTATGCTAAAAATAGAAACTGGGCATCAAAACAGCAGAGCAACTTTAATTGCTTATCATGGTAGAAGTTATTCTAGTTAGATGATCTTGTCAAAATGTCTTCTTCACTGATAACTTAACATAAAACTATTTTCTAAGACAGAGGTCAAAGAATTATGTGGTAACGTGTAGTAAGTAAACCTTTGCTTCTGCCTATATAGTAGGGACATCTCTGCTCTGCAGATATAGAATGATAATAAGATGACTCAATAATTATCTTCCATGATGGAAAGAATTTTTAATAATAATAACAACCAGAATGTATTATATCAGTGCCTATCAGGGGTCAGAACCAAGTATTCAGTTCAGTTTAGTTGCTCAGTCATGTCCAACTCTTTGCAACCCCAAGGACTGCAGCACACCAGGCCTCCCTGTCCACCACCAACTCCCAGAGCTTGCTCAAACTCACGTCCATTGAGTTGGTGATGCCATCCAACCATCTCATCCTCTATCATCCCCTTCTTCTCCTGCCTTCAGTCTTTCCCAGCATCAGGGTCTTCTCCAATGAGTCAGTTCTTCACATCACACAGGTCACCAAAGTTGACATTTTGGTCACACAGGTGACCAAAGTATTGCAGTTTCAGCTTCAGCATCAGTCCTTCCAATGAGTGTTCAGGACTAATTTCCTTTAGGATGGACTGGTTGGATCTCCTTGCAGTCCAAGGGACTCTCAAGAGTCTTCTCCAACACCACAGTTCAAAAGCATCAGTTCTTCAGTGCTCAGCTTTCTTTATAGTCCAACTCTCACATCCATACATGACCACTGGAAAAAATCATAGTTTGACTAGATGGACCTTTGTTGGCAAAGTAATGTCTCTACTTTTTAATATGCTCTCTAGGTTGGTCATAGCTTTTCTTCCAAGGAGCAAACATCTTTTTTTTTTTTAATATTTATTTATTTTATTAGTTGGAGGCTAATTACTTCACAACATTTCAGTGGGTTTTGTCATACATTGATGAATCAGCCATAGATTTACACGTATTCCCCATCCTGATCCCCCCTCCCACCTCCCTCTCCACCCGATTCCTCTGGGTCTTCCCAGT